>NW_026000057.1:17018397-17045025 GCF_001458135.2 Marmota marmota marmota | reverse complement strand
AAGGGAGGAAGGAAGGAAGGAAGGAAGGAAGGAAGGAAGGAAGGAAGGAAGGAAGGAAGGAAGGATGGAAAGATGGAAGGAAGGAGGAAAGAAGAAAAACAGAAAGACAGAAAAAAATATTTCAAAGACTAAAAGGAGAGTTCATAGATCATACATGAACATTATCAATACATTCAGGAGTTGAATATCCATAGGGACCCAAATATATCCATTCCTAGTTGTATTTGGGTACGGTCCTAATGGTGACTGCCTCAATCTTAAAGTGAAGAAAATTATTTGTTTTCTTCTCATCTTGGTACCAGGGGTTGCAGGGATGGCATTCCTTTGTGCACCATAATCTAAATAGCTCAAGAAGTGGCATTGTGACATTCTCCCCATATTCCCTTCTAAATTCTAATATTAGGTTAAATTAGAAGCATAATAAAGATTTTTTTCTTAATTAAAGTGGTTGATTTGAATCAAACTGATGTAATATAAAGGCTTGCAGTCTTTATTTTAGGAATTGGGTATTAATCATAGGCCCTTAATCTATTTAAACTAAATGCCTAGTCCATAATGATAATATAGGTGTAATCTGTAATGAGGGGGTGGTTATGACAATATCAGTGTAGATATAAAATATGTTAGTTGACCATTATGGAGACTGAGGGCCATCAACTAAATCCCTAATCTTATTTATTTTCAAAAGTCAAGAAGTCTGGACAAAATTGAGTGGAGGCGTAAGATCTATTCCCAAATCCACTGAGAGAGGCAAAGAGTTTACCCATGCTAGTTACAGAAGGCTCCTGTCAGGATTTGGCCATTGTAATGGTTAGTTTGAATTGTCCACTTAATTGGATTAAAAGATGCTGAAGATTAAGAGACTTTGGGGTGTGTCAGTAAGGGAAGTCTAGAAATCACTGGCAGGTGGGATAGCAAACTGAAGTGGAGAAACTCCCTAAGCACAGGCAGCACTGTCCAATATGTTGGAGACTTGGATGAAATAAAAGTTAGCAGAACAAAGAAGCAGCAGCAAATGAAAGCTCAATACTTCTTGAACAGGATTTTTGTTGTTGTTGTTGTTATTTTTGTTGTTGGTGGTGGTTTTTACATGGGCAGATGTTTATTTAGAAAGGTAGATATACATTTGAAAAACAAAGGTAGATATACATTTGAAAAACAAGAGTGAGAAGCAACACTGACTTGGGCTGGAGGTCCAATATTTATCAAAGGGCTGTATTAGGGGCTGGACCGGAAGTGAATCCAGGGTGGAGCTGCATAATTTTGTGCCAGTTTTCCTGCTCTAGTGTATTTCTGTCATTTGCAGGGGCCTGGGCTAAGGTTTGCAACTATGTTTTCTTCATCTCTGTCTTGATTCTGCATTTCAATGGCTTCTTGGTGTTTCCCTTAAGATTCCCTATTTCTCTCTCCTTATTCTAAATCCCTATCTCATCCCCCAACACACACCAGACTTTGATTCTTTAATCTTAGTGGTTAGTGAGGGGTGAATATCATCCTCTACGGCTGCTTCAAGCTGGCAAAGTGTGATGATCCTTCCTAGCCAGGGATCAAAAGTCTCATCCTTACTATTCTAAAGGAGATAGACAATGGTCTCAGTTGTAGGAATGAGTTGATATTCTTGTGTAGCCCTCTTCTTAACATGGAATTATTGTAATCTGGAAGATACAAACTTTATTATAAAGACCCAGACTGAGCAATAGGCACAAAAGTATAGTTACTAGAGGTCCTAAGAGTGGAAATAGCCAAGTGAGATTAAGTCAAAAAGCATTAGTAGTTTTATTTGTTTGTACATAGCTCAGAATCTGGATTTTCTTTTCTATATCCTTTACTTACTTCCGGTAAGGCTGATGCAAAATATTTCAAGTTACATTTAAATAGACAAGTCTTGGCCAGGCATGGTGGTGCATACCTGTAATCCCAGTGGCTCAGGAGGCTGAGGCAGGAGAATAGTGAGTTCAAAGCCAATCTCAGCAAAACAAGGCACCAAGCAACTCTATGAGATCCTGTCTCTAAATAAAACACAAAATAGAGCTGGAGATGTGGCTCAGTGGTTAAGTGCCCCTGAGTTTAATCCCTGCTAACCCCCAAACCAAAAAAAGGACAAGTCTTTTTTAGTATCCATTTATATGATTATTCTTTGGTTATACTTTCCAGCCAGGTGTTTAAGACAAAGTTGGTTAAAAATTGACCTTGTTCCTATGTACTATCAGGGTCAGCTGAGATCCCTCAGGAGTCACTTTTAGGAGTTTGTCTAAAGCCTCTGGGCTTTTTTGGTCTTCCTCTACCAATTGTGCCACCTGCTATAATAAGCCTACCTTAGAGCATCAGGGACATTTCCCTCTCCAATGACCTTCCTCTTTATAGAATGTGCACTGGTTGACTTTCTGTTCTCAAGGGTCCTCTTGATCCCCACATTTGAGAGGTTAGGTGATCCGCCCAGAGTTTGCAGGACATTTGGAGTAGTCCTTTGAACAGGTTCTTGATTGCTTCTGCAATCTACTGACATCAGACTATTGCTCCTTTACTCTCCCAAAGCAAACTATGCCAGTGCCAGTGATTCTCCAGGGTATTTCCAGAAGCCTTCAGTCTTGGACTGGGGTAGCATCATTGATCCCTTTTGTTCTGAGGCTTCAGCAACTTGGACTGCACAGCTACTGGTACCTCCAGTTCTCCAACCTGCACACAGCCACTGTAGACTATCCAGCTTCTGGTTTTGTCAGCCATTCTAGTAAAACCCCTTTTTATAATCATACCTCCTGTCACTTCTGTTCATTTAGAGAACTATGACTAATACAGTGACAAATTTTATGAAGGAGAGAGCCAGGTCAAGAAGTTGGCCAGGTCAGTTAGCTTTACTATCTGAGGTCTCAGGGAAAGTTGTTTTAATTAAGAGAGGCTAGAGCTATCTCAAAGTGGGAGTGGGGGTTGCTGTCACTTGCTTGCACCCTATTATCTTGGCAGCAGCCCTGAAAGGAGGGTACTCTGAAGAGAGAGGATTTGTAGTAATATACCCCAGGCCATTCTCCTTTATTGACTTTACCAAGAGCACCTCCAGAGGAAATCAAATCAAGGCTCTATCATCTCTTCAGGATTATTTTTTTTTTCTGAAGTTTTAACAGCTTACTGAACTGCACAGTGTACATCTGCACCAGGGACCTGGTCAGAGTTACTCATCTCATAGGAGCCCACCCACCATCTGTGGTCCCATTGACAGAGAGTTTAAAGCTAAGGAATTACCTCCCTAGCTTTCTTTGAAGTCCCTTGTTGCAACTCCAGTCTAATCCATTGGGTAAGCATAGGCAGGGAGTCAAGGGCTAAAGAGAAGAACCAAAGGTTTTTCTTGAAAACAAAAAGTTTATATAGACAATCTGCTAGAATCCTCCAGAATGGCATTATGCTTAATTGGCTGATCTACTCACCTTGCCAATTTGTCAGGATATAAGTTAAGCTGGAAACAACAGAGCTGTCAGATATCAGACTAATAAAATGAAAACAAGTAAATAAAAGTAACTTTAAAGTTTTTAATCATTTTATCAAGCTTATTGTGATTATAAAAGTAAAGGGCTAAAACTAGAGAAAGTGCTATCTCCCCCTAATCCATTTCTCCCAGGTACAGCATTCCAATCAAAGATCAGATGGATCAGTGTAGACATGGGGGTGGTCTCACTGGTGAGGGAGCCTAGAACAAAAGTTCTTGCATCTTTATGGACCCAGAGGTAGAAAGGGAAGACAGGAGAGGTAGGCTGATTAGGTGTAGATAGGTACTGAGTACTGAGTCAGATTAAGGAAAACATCTTCAAGATTTCCTGAGACAGGAAGACAGCTTAGCATGACCAGCCAGGAGGTTAAAAAATGTATATAGGAGATAAAGGAGGAAACGAAGAATTAACAATAGCAAGCAATTTTGCTGAGAAGATGGCACACTGTGCATCTCTAGTGAAGATACAGACTATAAGAATAGAAACATGTTGAGGGAAAAGTTTGTGCTTGGTAGAAGTGAGTCAACAACATAATCTGACATAAGGCCTAGGGCTCACATGAAAGCTGCAAACTACAAATTGGTTTGGGAATCAGGAGATGGATGTTCACTGCTTACATCAATTATCCACATAACAAAGTAAAAGTAAAATAAAAGTATACTATTCTTAACTGAATACTCAGTAAGATATGATTTAGAAATTGTAATTTACAGCATTAATTTTATAAATAATTGCATAATTCTTCATTTTCACTATGTTCATAATAAAAGGACCTATTAAAAAATTAAATCATTCTGGTGAAGTAATAAAACAAAAATCCTGTTTAAACACAGAAACAGATATATCCATACATTATATATTCCTATGATGAGTGACTATACAGATATTAAATAGTATATTCTGTTTGTATTCCATGACATATCAGGCAACATAAAACTGATTCAAGGAGAGAATAAAGGGACAGAAGAATTGTTTCAATAATTTTCTTACTTTTGGGGGGTGGGGTGGTGTTGAGGGGTACCAGGGATTCAACTCAGGGGCACTCAACCACAACCCTATTTTGTCTTACATTTTAGCTCAATATACAACCTTAGTTTCCAGAATTACCCAACTCTGAGCAGCTAGAGACTTACATGGTTTATATTCTGGGTTTATATACTCTTCTTTCTAATTCCAATGTTTTCTTTATTTCTTTTCGCAAATCATCAATGTCTTCTTTTTAAACAGTTACAATTTTTTAACTTGATATCTTTCTATGGTTTGTGTGGGATTATTAAGTTCCCCAAGTTTCCATTGTGATTAAAGTTTATGTCCCCAGAGTGACACTGTTAGGCCTCTGGTACTGTTGAGGCTTTGGCAGGAAGGACCTAGTAAGATATCCTTAGGTGATTGGAACATGTCCTCCAAGGCAATTCTCCTGGGACTCCTTGGCAGTTCTTCTAAGAAGCTTGTTATAGATTCCTAAGTTCAACCTCTCCCATTCTCTCTGCTCCTGTGATCCTGTAGATTTCACTATTGGCCATTTACTATGACCTCCTCAGCAGAACTGAGTTGAGGCAAGCAGTGTGCCCTTGAACCTCCAAAACTGTGAGCTAAGTAAACCTTTTCTCTTTAAAAGTTATCTATCATTGGTATTTTACTGTAGCAATACAAATCCAACTAAAGTATACCTATTTAATTTGTTTAGTTTTCCTCTTTCTCTGTCATCAGTTTTTTCTGCAAGCTATGCATGTCTCTTGTGGCACAGTTAACTCTTGTCTATGGTTGAAATTTCATATATCAGCATTTATTTATGCTTGGTGTAAAGAGCTACCTGAGGGCAGAAATCTTGCCTTATTTACTTCATATTTACAAAAGTTAACTTAAAAAACATTTGTGAATAAATAGAGAATTAATATGTTAAAGATTTACCAGGAGTTTCAGAAATTTGACTCTAGATCCTCTTTCTTAACGTAAAAGTTCAATTATTTTGTTAAAATAACACCCATCATTCTCTTCTTGATTTAGCAAGTTGGTCATTTCTCTGGATGGATAGAATCAAAAAGTTATTTCTTGCATTAAGGTACAGACAGACACAAGACATAAGTTATGCTTCTAAGTAACTTACATATAAGTTACAGTAGTAACAAATAAAAGCAAGAGATGCTTTTATGTATTTCTATTTTTGAAAGGGGGCAATGGAAAATATTATCATTATATTTTTAAGAGTGAGTAGAATTGAGATAAACTAATAAAAACAAGGCGATATGTTTTAGACTGATGCTTCCCATTTCTGAAATGATTTTCATTCTTACATTCTGGGCATTAAAACTGTAACAAACTGAAATTGATTCTGTTGGGAACAAAACAAAATGGTATAAGTAGTTCTACCAAAAAAATGCTTAAATTCATTTCTCACCTTCACATTTATTAATGCTCTTATAAAAATAGATTCTACACCTTGGAGTATATTGATGTTTAATTTACCTTAGGAACTGATATATAAATATTTAAACAGCAAGGGAGAGAGAGGGTTCATGGAAATTAGAAGTGTGGTATTATAGACTTATCTTTACCATGGAGGAGAAAATGAAACTTTTCTCCTACAGCATTTCATGGTAGTTAACCATAAAATAAAATTGACAGGTTGCCAACACTGTAAAAAATTCTATACAAATATAGGCCATGGTATTCAGCCTCCAGTTATGCCTCTTGATAGCAATATTACTGGGCATTCAATTGGTTTAAACTCTGTTCTAGAATCTCAGCCTAGGTGGGTAGACAATTAGCACAGGCAGACATAGAAAAACAAAACTTAATAAGACTACTCAGAAAGCAACAAGTCCCAGGGGGCTTGTTGTGCCACCAAATATGTAACTACCAATTCTTCATCAACCCTTACCTGATATGCTTTTGAACAATTTCCTGCAGTGGCTGAGGGCAATAAAAGACCTTGGGTAATATGTTCCTAACCAGTTTCCCATATAATAGTATGATCACTCCATTTATCATTTCTGTGCCTGACACGCTTAGTATGTCCACATTCTTAGCCCACTATAAGAAAGTAATTCTAACCCCTGTCATGATGGATGACTCACCTAGACTGAACAAGCTTTCCTTTCTTGGATCAGTATCACATGTACACTTAATGCCAAATGGATTTCAATTAATCCATTAGTGGGGGAAGACCATCAGTGAAAAAACCAAGATCAATTAAATGAGAATTTTAAGCATCAGTTAAGTCCTAATCTGAACAAAGCAATGCTCGGGGAAGGAAAAAAAAAAAGTTTTAGGTGTCATCCCTGACCTCCAGCAGCTTTTAATTACCAGAAAATGCAAGGGCTAAACTTTATGTTACACAAATAAGAGTTAAGCAATTTCAGAAGGATAAAAGTCAAACTATTTGACAATTCCCAAAGCAAAAAGACTCCCTATAATTCCATATCCTTTTCTATTCTCCTATATTATGCAGCATCATCACAAGATGCTTGTTTGAGAAAGAATTTGCCTTTTTCCCTTCCACTTGCTGCTATTACTTCTTATATTTAGAAATCTGAACAACTTAAAACCAAAGAGACTTATGTTTAATTCTATTCTAACAAAGTTTAATGTTTTTTTTTAATTTAATGTTTTGCTAAGTTTAAATACATAAATTTTGAATATGTGGTAGTTTTTGTTAAATACACATTGAAGTAACTTTCAAGTAAATCAGAGGGAAAAAAAAAAAACCAAGAATGGTCAAAGTATGTCCATGGACAGTGCCTCTTAACTGACATCAAAAACTAATGAAAAATATCATCAAATCTGACAGTAGCTAGAATGAATTCAAATTGGTTGAAGACATATTATACCCATTCTCAAATGTGCAAAAGAAAATTCACTCTATGAAGAGAAAATGCCTATCATACCTTATAAATCCTGTTTCTGTAGTTTAAAAGGAAGTGTGAAACAAATTTGATTTATAATATAGGGATGTACATGTAACTCTTCACAGTGATATGTCTGAAAAAAAAGGCAATGGCATTGATTCTGAGAATACTATTTCAGCATGAAACAGACATAATTTCATGATTACAAAAATCCAGGGCATTATTTCAGCCGGGAATTGGTATTTCATTTAGGGGCTCTGGAATGTCAAGAGATGTCCTTAGAACTCAGTGGAACATAGGCAAAGGATAGCTCTTCACAAGTTAATTCAGTTCACAGTCCTTTCTGTAATTACATGAAGGGAGGGATGTGTGGATATATGTATGTATATATAAATGTGTTTATTAGCTTTTCTTCCTTCTGAAATTCCCCTTATAATATTTTAACAATGACAGTTGAAGACAATGATTCTTTTTTAAAAATAGTATAAAATTATAAAAGAAAATAAATCATTCAGCATTGCTTCATTTACATGATAGATTCCAGAACAACATCACAATCTCAGTGACCTCATATGATGAAGACAAAGAGGACATTGTACTATTAAAAATCTCTGATGTGGAGAGTTGGTGGAATCCCTCCAATAAATTTTTGCTTTCCTCTGAAAGGAAGAATGAGAGATTTAAACACAGATTTGAAGCACAGATATTTTGAGAGGATCACTATGGAAAGGAACTACACAATGTGGTTAGACAATCCACTCTCAGTGGAGCCAGTGAACTGAGAGCAAAACCAGCAAAATATTCCTAGAGAGCTGAAATTCACAAAGTCCCTTATTGTCCATATAGCATAAGGGAATTTTGAAAGGAAACTGAAAATAGATAACATTTGCTGACAAGAAACAAAGCCACAGTTGGGACCAGAAACTCTAGTTAAAACTTGAAACTCTGAAATCTGTACAAATTAGAAATTTGTAGGCAAAATTCTTGTTAATCAATACTTCAGGGAGTGAAATAAACAGGTAAATAGTCCAGTTCTGCCAAGAATTTCTGCTCCCCATTAAGTTTTACACAGTTATGTTTCTATGTGCACCATTTTTTTTTATTTTTCTCCATTATTGAATGGCTACAACCATAATATCTATGGCCACATAGATACTGTAGTATTAACAAAAATACTCCATTCTGTTTGGGGGAACAAGATGCAAAGACCTCTGAGAAGCCATAACTTTTCTATTTAAGTTTGTGAAACTTACCTATACTAAATTCTTACCCTATTATTCATAATGTGAGGTCAGGGAAAATAAAACAGGGCTGGGGAAACATTGCTTTAAAGATAAATAAATCCAGTAGGAGAAGATTAATAAGATAAGCATACCCCACTTATATTCTATCCCAGTGTTGGAAAGTCAATAACATGATACTAAGCACTGTTTGTGAGAGTAGAGGATATAGGGTAGAAGACATAAGCTGTGCTTTCTGCATACTTTTTAGGTCTTAAGTTCTCCTAGAAAAAGCTACATCTCACACTATTCTAGGCATATGAGAGCCCTTTGGAGAAACATCAGGACCTTTAACTGATATGGCTAGAGTTCAGGTGGCCTGATGGGATTCATTCATCCCTAGATGGGGAGGGCAGGTAACTCTTTCTGTGCATGGGCCTAAGGATGAAGTAAAGAAATTGCAAACTAGATGGTGCTCTCAAGGAGTCTCTCCACACCTTCAAAAGATGAAATTGAGGTACCAAGTTAAAGGAGACTTAGAATATGCTGGCTTTCCCAGAACTCCCCAGTTTTATTCCTAAAATTTCTGTGTCCCATGAAATTTTTCTGTCTTAGGATGGCTCATTATCTGACCTGGATAGGTGTTTATAAGTTACCAAATTTAATTTTGTGCCCCATGAGACTCCTCACCTATGACTTAAGAGATTTATTTGGTAAATGACTTTGAGGGAGGGTGTAAGAATACAGAATTATTCATACAGAGTTTTTCAATTATAGAAAAAATGCAGCAAGTTTGTATTTGAGAGATATAGAAGCTAAGACTCGTCCCATACTCTATCTAAAAATCTTACGGTTTAGCAGTCAATTACCTTCTAACTCAGGATGAGAAAAAGATCCTACACCTTATAGAGGGGAAAAAAGGAAATCTGTCAACAGAGAGCATCTGAACATTTCTTCTTTCAGGACTTGCCTTAGCGACATAGAGATCCAGGTATGGTTTTAATCCATAAATGAGAAAACTGGAACTCTAAGATCTTAGTGATTGTGAGTCCATGCAGAACTCCTCTGCTAGACAGATATTTTTCTGGAACATTCCATTGGATTTTTAGCTGAGACTTTGTCAGATCTGGACCATGTTTCAACATTTCTCTCACAAGTCTTCTTTCTTTTTACCCATTCTTTTCAAAGTGTTGTTACTTGATAATTATTTTATACATATATTCCTCTGCATCTGAAGAGCCCAACTGATGATATAAGGGATATCCAAGAGAAAATAAGGTATGCAAATATAGAAATGGATAATGGAATACTAAGAATTGTGTGCCCAATTTCATAAAACAAACTGATCAGTAGATAGGCCCCCATATAATAGTGGAGACTTCAATACATAATAGTAATTCATTCAGACAGAAAATCAACAAAGCCTCAAGAAATTTAAACTATATTGTATAGCAAATAGACATAATAGATGTCTATACACTATTTTATCCAACAACAGAAGAATACACTTTCCTTTCAGCTGCTTATGAAATTTTCCCCCAAATTTATCATATATTAGCAAGCAATTGATTGTAAAGCAAGTTCTAACAAATACAAAATAAAAATTGAAATAATCAGTTGTATCTTTTTACATCATAATGGAATAACATAAGAAAGCAAAAGGAAGAAGATCTATACAAACAATACACTTTTGAATGGTGAGAGAGTTATTGAAGAAATCAATATGGGAATTTAAAAATTCTTAAAATCTAAGGATTTCTGGAATACAGTGAAGGTAAGTTCTAAAAGGCAAGTTTATAGCTATGCATAACTACATTAAAAAAATCAGAGAGATCTTAACTTTTAAAAATAAATAAATAAATATTTTAAAAAAAAAAAAAACTAAATCATACCACCTGTGGCGGGAGTCCAGGCCCAGGTTAGGCCCAGGTCTGCCCTCGTGACCAGCAGACTCAACCCAGAGCCCGGGCTCAGGCCATCACCATAGCACTCCCAACACAGTATTCCTGCCCTTGTGACAACAGACAATGCCTAGAAAAAACAGCATCTCAGAAAAGGCATCCCAAAGTCAGTGTAAGGCCCACCCTTTTAGCAGCATCTTTGAAAGAGGTTGCATCCATCTTGGGACACCCCTACTGCTATCTCAAGTTACCTCCACTATTGCCACCATCACCTTTAGTTGCAGTAGCAACCATCACAGAACACTGACAGGGTCCCAAAGCCCAACACCAAAGTGAGATACAGATGACCTGCATGAATAATACAAGATTATAGGGTTTGAACTATAATACCACAGATCCACACTGCAAGAAAGGAAGACACATAGACAACATGAAAAGAACAAAGGAAGAAAGTTCCCAAAACAAACCAGGATAAAACAGTAACAGAAACCATGAACAGTGCAGTTGCTGAAATGTCAGAGAAAAGAGTTCAGAATATACATAATTCAAATCATCCGTGAATTAAAGAATAAACTAAATGAGCAAATACAGGCAAAAAATTGATCACTCCAACAAAGAAATAAGAAAGCAAATACAGGCAACTATTGATGACCCCAACAAACAGAAAAGGGAGCAAATACAGGTAAACATTGATCACACCACAAAAGAGATAGGGAGTAAATATACAGGTAGCAAAAGATTACTTCAGGAAAGAGAGAGAAATTCTGAAGAAAAATCAATCAGAAATCCTTGAAATGAAGAAAACAATAAACCAAATTAAAAACTCAATAGAAATCATCACCAAGACTAGATCACTTGAAATACAGAACATCAGATACTGAAGACAAAGTATACAATCTGGAAAATAAAGTTGACCACACAGTGAAGATGGTAAGAAACCATGAACAGAACATCCAAGAATTATGGGACAGCATCAAAAGACCAAATCTAAGATTTATTGGGATAGAAGAAGGCACAGAGATTCAAACCAAAAAAGTGAAATCTCTTCTATGAGATAATATCAGAAAATTCCTCAAACATGAAGAATGAACTGGAAAATCAAATACAAGAGGCTTGCAGGACACCAAATGTACAAATTTACAACAGATCTACACCAAGGCACATTATAATAAAAATGCCTAGCAAATAAGGATAGAATCTTAAGGGCCACAAGAGAGAGGAATCAGATCACATATGGGGGGAGACCAATTTGTATCTCACCAGATTTTTCAGCCAGACACTCAAAGCCACAAGAGCATGGAACATCAAATACCAAGTTCTGAAAGAAAGTAGATGCCAACCAAGAATCTTTATCCAGCAAAATTAAGGTTCAGATTTGATGATCAAATAAAGACTTTTCATGATAAACAAAAGTTAAAAGAACTTTCAGTGAGGAAGCCTACACTAAAAAGCATCCTCAGCAAAATATTCTGGGAGGAGGAAATGAAAAACAACAATGAAAATCAGCAAAGGGAGAATATGCACTAAAGAAAAGGCCAATCAAAGGAGAAACGAAGTCAAGCTAAATACCAAAAATAAACAAAGATAATCATAAATACAAATCATATTTCAATATGTGTGTGGCCTAAACTCGTCAGTTAAAAGACATAGACTGACAGATTGGATTTAAAAAAAAAAAAAGAGTCAACAATATGTTGCCTTCAAGAGACTCATCTCATAGGAAAAGTCATCCACAGACTGAAGGTGAAAGAGTGGGAGTAAACATACCACTCACATGGGACAAGCAGGGGCTTTTAGCCTCTTATCAGATAAAGTGGACTTCATACCAAAGCTAGTGAAAAGGGATAAAGAAGGACGTTTCATACTGCTTAAATGATTCATACATCAACAAGACATGACAATCATAAATATATATGCCCCAAACAATGAGATAACTATGCATGTCAAGCAAACGCTTCTCAAATACAAGAACCAAACAGACCACAACACTATAATACTGGGTGACTTTAATACATCTCTCTTACCACTGGAAAGATCATCCAAACAAAAACTAAACAAAGAAATTATAGAACTCAATAATACAATCAAAATTTGGAATTAACAAACATATATAGAATATTCCATCCATTACAAGTGAATATACTTTCTTTAGCAGCAAATGGATCCTTCTCCAAAACAGGCCATATTTTATGCCACAAAGCCCGTCTTGGCAAATACAAAAAAATAGAGATACAACCCTGCATTCTATCTTCTATCTGACCTCAATAGAATTAAATTAGAAATTAATAATTAAATTAAAAAGAGAAGCTACTCCAACACCTGGAGTGAAAAGGGATGCCATTGATTGATGCATGGATAACAGAAGACATCAAGGAGAAAATTTAAAAAAAAATTCTTAGAGGTAAATGAGAACTCTGATACAAGGTATCAAAATATCTGGGACATTATGAAGATGCACTGCTAAGAGTAAAGTTCATTAGATTAAGTTCATTCATTAAAAGAAGAAAAAGTCAACAAATAAATGACCTGACATTACATCTCAAAGCCCTAGAAAAAGAAGAAAAAACTAACACCAAATGGTGTAGAAGACAGAAAATAATTAAAATCAGGGTGAAAATCAATGAAATTGAAACAAAAGAAACAATTCAAAAAGTTGACAAAACAAAAAGCTGGTTCTTTGAAAAAGTAAATAAAATTGACAAACCCTGAGCCACCATAATTAAAAGAAGGGGGAGAGAACTCAAATTACTAAAATTTGTGATGAAAAAGAAAAATTTCATGACAGACACTATTGAAATACATTAGACAATTAGAAAATATTTTGAAAACTTATGCTCCAGTAAAATAGAAAACCTCGAAGACACCAACAAATTTCTAGAGGCATATGATCAATCTAAACTGAGTCAAGAGGACATACACAATTTAAACAGGCCAATTTCAAGCAAGGAAATAGAAGATGCCATCAAAAGCCTACCAATCAAGAAAAACCCAGGACCAGATGGATGCACAGCTGAGTTCTACAAGTTCTATAAAAAAAATAATTAATACCAATACTCCTCAAATTATTCCATGAAATAGAAAAGGAAGGAACCCTTCCACTCATTCTGTGAAGCTAGTATCACCCTGATACCAAAACCAGGCAGAGACACATCAAAGAAAGAAAATTTCAGACCGATATACCTGGTGAATATTGATGCAAAAATTCTCAATAAAATTCTGGAAAATCAAATACAAAAACATATTAAGAAAATAGTGCACCATGGTCAAGTGGGGTTCATTCCAGGAATGCAACTTTGGTTCAAAATATGTAAAATAATAAATGTAATTCATCATATCAATAGACTAAAAGAATCATATGATTATATCAATTGATGCAGAGAAAGCATTTGACAAAATACAGCACCCTTTCATGTTCAAAACACTAGAAAAACTAGGGATAGTAGGAGCAAACCTCAATATTGTAAAAGTTATCTATGCTGAACCCAAGACCAACATCATTCTAAATGGAGAAAAATTGGAAGTATCTCTCTAAAAACTGGAATAAAACAGGGATGCCCTCTTTCACCACTTCTATTCAACATAGTCCAGAGCAATTAGACAGACAAAGGACATTAAAGGGATACAAATAGGAAAAGAAGAACTAAAACTATTATTATTTGCTGATGACATAATTCTATACTTAGAGAATTAAAAAAAAAAAAATCCACCAGAAAATCTGGAATAATGGCACCACCATTTGACCCAGCTATTCCACTCCTTGGTCTATACCCAAAGGACTTAAAATCAGCATACTATAGTGACACAATGACATTAATGTTTATCGCAGATCAATTCACAAGAGCAAAACTGTGGAACCAACCAAGATGTCCTTCAATAGATGAATAGATAAAGAAACTATGGTATATATACCACTGAAATATTACTCAGCATTAAAAGAGAATAAAATTATGGCATTTGCAAGTAACTGGATGGAGTTGGAGAATAGCATGCTAAGAGAAGTAAGCCAATTCCTAAAAATCAAAGGCCAAATGTTCTCTCTGATAAGTGGATCAGGTCCATAACATGAGGGGTCATGGAAAAAATAGAGGAACTTTGATTGGGCAAAGAGGAGGGAGGTGTGGAAAGGGGATATGGGTGTAGGAAAGATGGTGGGATATGGTGGACATCATTACCCTAGGTACATGTATGACTGCACATATAGTCCAATGCTACATTGTGTACAACCAGAGAAATGAAAATTTATGCTGCAATTGTGTACAATGAATCAAAATGCATTCTGCTGTCATATAAACCTAATTAAAATTAATTAATTAATTAATTTAAAAACTCAATGATGAATCTCAAAGTCTTAGAAAACAAGAAGAAACCAATTTCAAATCTAGTAAAAGGAAGCAAATAATAAGGATCATAGTTTAAATTAGTTTATTATAGACAAAAATATAATGTAAAGGATTAATAAATCAAAGAGTTTGTTCTTTAAAAGACTGACAAGATTAATGAACCCTTAGCCAAACTAACCAAGGAGAATACTCAACTAAATAAAATTAGAGATAAAATTGGGAATATTACAATAGACCCAACTGAATATAGAGGATCATAGGGACAATTTTGAAAACTTTCATTCCAATAAATTGGAAAGTCTATAAGTGGATAAATTTCTAGACACTTGCAACTTACCAAAAATAAACCAAGAGGCTATAGAAAACTAAACAGACCGAAAACAATGAGATTCAAGCAGTACTATAAAGCCTATCAACAAAAGCTCAGTATCAGATGGTTTCCCAGTTAGATTCTACCAGATCTTTAAAGAAGAACTAATGTTAGTATACCTCTAATTATTCCAATGAAATCAAAATTGAGAGAATATCTACCTCTGAACTCATTCTACAAAGCCAATATCACCCTAATACCAAAACCAGCTAAGGACAGATAAAGAAAAGAAAATTATAAGCCAGTATTTTTGATAAACATAGAAACAAAAATCCTTTAAAAATACTAGCAAACAAAATTCAACAATACATTAAAACGGTCATACATTATGGGTCAAGTTAGTTTTATTCCAGTGCTGTAGGACTGGTTCAGCATGCATAAGTCAATAAATGTAATACATTTCATATAGAACCATGGACAAAAATAATGTGAGTATCTCAATAGATGTAGAAAAGATCTTCAATAAAATTCAACACCACTTCAAGATAAACACTCTGAGAAACTACAGAAAAATGAACCTACTTTGACATAATAAAGGCTATATATGATAAACCTAAAGTCAACTGAATAGATAAACCTAAAGTCAACAATAGAAAAAAATGAAAACATTTCTTCTAAAAATCAGAAACAAGACAAGGATGCCCATTCTCACAACTCATATTCAATATGGTAGTTGAAATTTTAGCCAGAGCAAGTAGAAAGAAAAAGAAAAAGAAAGAAAGAAAAGTGAGACAAATAGGAGAAAAAGAAGTTGATTATTTTCAGATGATATTATCCTATCCTTGGAGGACCCTAAAGGTTTCATCAAAAGTCTTCTAAAGATGACAAATTCATCAAAATAGTGGGGTACAATATAAACATACAAAATACTAAGAATCCATGATAATCCCCAGAAATAATTGTAGACAGTAAGACTATCAACAAGAAATAAGAAAAAAGAATCCAAGGAAATACCAACATTTGAGGGATGAAAGAACACACAATGTAGCAGATGATCCAAGAAAATATCAATATTTGGCAATTTGAATAAGCTAATATTCTTGGGGAGTGCAGTGAGGAAAAGACAGTAGAATTCAACGGCAGAATTACAAACTAAGTGAAGGAGAAAAGACAGTAAGGCTAAGCCACATGTGCAAGAATGTTTGATGAAATAAGAGATAGGTGTCAAGAAAAAGGTAATAAGAATGACATAGAGAAAATAAAAACAACAAGGAAAGTGGAGTCGATAGGAAGCGGAGAGAACAGTAGAGATTAAAAACAGAAACAGGAGAGCAAGTGACAGTCACGGCCAACACTGACATATCAGAGAAAAGCATAATACCAGTTTTGAGAATTCAGAATCAAAAGGTCAGTTCTGCAGAGGAAGCACAATCATTTACCACCTAAGAAACCTTTAAGGAACCTGCATTATTCCATCCTAGGAAACATACCTAGGAGAGACATTTTTCCCAAAAGAAAAAAAAATACCCAGAAATTATTGAAAAAGGTAATCATCAAGCTATGAAACCTTCATAGGCTACTTTCCCTCCTGGTGCAGTCACCAGCTTTAACAGAATGATGATATTTTCATAGAAAATTCAAAAGGCACTGGAAAGACATCTGCATGTCACCTATTAATGACTTAGACTGGGTATCTGCTCCTCAATTTTTAACACTTTCTGTTTTCTTTCCCTTCTTATTTTTATGTTCTATTTACATATTTTTTTAGTTATGTTTGTACACAGCTCGATGTTTCAATGTTTGGAGATGATTTTGACCTAACATTTTAAGATGATCAAATAGCACAATTGACTGTTTAAAACTTCAAAATTATTAGTTTCTTTAACTAAGTATGGGCATTTTTCTTTAACGAGGTGTAGAAATGTTAGATAAAATGATGTATATCACCAGAATTTGGGATTATTTTAGTTCATGATGAATGGCAGGAGTAGGGAGACATATTTTAAGCTTTTGAGGTGATTCGCCTCTTTTTCAGCTTCCATACTTTTAAAAGAATATAAAATTATTTTTTTCTTCAGAAATTAGGTTGTCTATTATAAAAAAAAAATACCAAATGCTGGTGAAGATGTGGAGGAAAAGGACGTTTATGCACTGCTTATGGGGATGTAATCATTATGGAGATTATTGGAAAAAGTTGAAACTAAAACTCCTGTATGGTCCAGAAGTTTCACTATTGGATATATCCAAAGCAAATAAAATCAGCATACCAAAAATACACCAGCATTATTCATAATAGGTAAGATATGAAATCAGCCCAGGTGTCCATCAGTAGATAAATGGATAAAAAAATATTTGATGTATACACAATGGAGCACAATTCAGTTAGAAACAAGAACAAAATCCTGTAATTTGCAGCAGAACAGATGAAACTGGTTAAAGAGCATAAGCCAGACAAAGAAAAGCAAGTGACACTTATATGTGGAATATTTTTTAAAAAGCTAACCTATGAGTTACATAGTGATTATTAGAGACTGGAAAGGGTGTGTAGAAGGATGAAAAAAGAGGGAGGCTGGACTTGATAAGTAAATGCCATATGCATGTATGGAAATATACACTCATTAATATGTACAATAAAATGCTAAATTTTATTGTACATATTAATAAATGAAAATATTGAATTATTTTCAAAGATAAGCTTATGTTTTCCAATGTTTCCCTAATACAAGTAAATAGCTAAGGTTTTTCTCCCACAGAAACTGAGATAATAAGTAGGTAATGTTTTAAGCTGCTAAACTTGTGGCAAATCATCACCATAATGATAAAAATCTAGCTAATATCCAATTAAATAACATCATATTCTTTACTCATAATTAAACCTTTCTGTCCCAATGTAGATGGAGTCTCAATTCTATAATTCTAGATTTCAATCCTCAATTCGTCTACACTGTCTTGTGTGTCATTCATAAAACATGTAAATTGATATGTTGTCATTATCTTCATAATGTGAGGAAAATATCTCCTATGGTATATGAAACAATGTTACTATCACTGATATTATTGGAATAGCAAGTTTCTATAAATCTGAAACATCATCAAGTGGTGAATTTTAACTATTTAATTACATGTACTCTCACCATAAACTGAATGTGCTTAATTATGAGTTTATCAAGTGCATCTGACATAATTTTAAAATTTTTGAAGATGCTAAGATAATGCAACTTAAGTAGAACTAAAAAAGAAGAGTAACTTATGAAAAAGGTAGAACTTGAGAGTAAACATTCATCATTGAAGCAAAACTTCCATGTTATGGTTTTGAACACCTAAAAACACTTGGAAACAGAGAGAAAAACATTTTGCATGAACACATTGGCACAGAAGCATAGGAACTTGGCAATGATATAAAATACTAAAATTCTGAATACACTGAGATTTTTCTGCAGTTCCTAAATTCATTCTGGGATTTTTTAATCTGCTTTTAGTTTTTGTAACCTTCTGATTCCTGATTCTAAATCCAGGTGGCTCCTATGCCTGGCAATTTCTATGAAACATGTCTCATTAATGTCCTAATGCCCACTGGGGGAAGAAAATGCCTGTGTTATTTATTAGCCATCTTAAAAGGAAAGAACTAATGATATCAGACTCTATCCACTTGGAATTAATTGACTGTCTGTTCTGTCATCCCATATTTAAAAATTGTTCACTTTGAGTTGATAGTCAAATAATTAACATGATTTAGTCAATAAATGTCATCATTCCACATTTTCTCATATTCTTATGTTTTGCTCTAATATAACAACTTGCCTCAGCTACATTCTTTCACTGCTGAAAAGCTGTGGTCAGTTGGTATTTTTCCAGTATACCTAACTGTTTAGCCTTGAATAAGAATTAGTCATTCCAACAAGAGAGCCTAAACAAAACTAAATACAACTGCAAATCAACCACAAGTTCTTCAAGGTGTCACAGAAATACATAAGGTGGTTCCTTCACTTGTTAAAGCAAGATAGATACCTGATTAAAAAACATTCCTAATGAGCTTCAAATAAACTGCCAGTTGAAGCACAGGCAGTTTAAGACATATTTATAAGATAGTATATCCCATTTGGATATGATGTGAATTTTGAGTGAAAGGCAATTGGGGGCAAAATGAAAGCTGACAATGGCAAGTTTCAAGTGTTAAAGTAACTGATTTCATAAGTGTGTATTAAATAAGAACATGCTGCCAATTAACTAAATCATAAAGTTTAAAAAAATCCAACTTGTCTATTCTTGGCCCTTATCAAATAATTGAAGGACATTAAGGTAATATGATAATAGTTAACAATTAGTGGGCCAATTACATGTAGATTTGAATCTGTATTTCACCATTCTTATGAGCTGTAGGATAATAGTCATTTTACTTGATTCCTCTGAGCCTCAGCTTTCTATTATTAATAAATTTAAAAAAAAACGTGTCTTCTTGGTAATACTGAGAGGGTTAATCATGATGTGTTGTATAATATATAAAGCACCATCTTTAGTACACAGGGCCTGGGAAATGGGTTTGTTAACACCATCCTCATTCTTACTACATAAGGCTATTGTGATAGAGAATGGTGTTAGGACCTCAGTCACCTCTGGCATGACATGCAGCAAGTCATTTAGACTCTGAAATGTATTTTTTCATTTTTAAAAAAATAAACTCCATGGCACTTGCCTGGCATGGGTGATGCACTGGGTTCAATCCTCAATACCACATATAAGTAAATAAAATAAAGATCTATCAACAGCTAAAAAGAATCTTCAAAATAAAATAAACCCCAAAATTTCCAGTGCAATTTAAGGGACATAATATCACAGATGTTGAATGACCATTGGTTTCATTCTCTTTCTACAAGTAGCTGTGAGGCTAGCATGGTGATTACCGTCCAGGGTAATAGATTTTTCATTTTTACAGTAGAAATCTCAGATGCAGTTCTTTTTTTTTTAACCGTACAATTTATTTTTATTTTTTTAGTCATACATGACAGCAGAATGTATTTTGACATATAATACATACATCAAATGTACATACATCAATCATATTGTCTATTCTATTCTGTTGCACTTCCTATCCCTCCTACTCCTCCCCTCCTCTCCCATCCTTTCTCTCTATCCAATCTAATGTGACACACTTTTTTTTTTCTTTTTCTCATCACAACATCATATATGTATTCTGTATAACAATGAGGTTCTCCTTCCATCTTCCGTGCAACTCCCCTTCTCCCTCCTTTTCCCTCCCACCTCTCTTCCCTATTTAGTGGTAGTCTACTTCTCATGCTCTTCCTCCCTATCCCATTTTGAGTCACCCCCCTATATCAGAGAAAACATTCAGCATTTGTTTTTTAGGGATTGGCTAACTTCACTTAGCATAATCTGCTCTAATGCCATCCATTTGCCTGCAAATGCCATGATCTTGTTATTTTTTAGTGCTGAGTAATATTCCATTGTGTATAAATGCCACCTTTTTTAATCCATTCATCTATTGAAGGGCATCTATGTTGGTTCCACATTCTAGCTATTGTGAATTGTGCTGCTATAAACATTGATGTGGCAGTGTCCCTGTAGTATGCTCTTTTTAGGTCTTTTGGGTATAGTCCGAGAAGGGAAATAGCTGGGTCAAATGGTGGTTCCATTCCCAGTTTTCCAAGAAATCTCCATACTGCTTTCCAAATTGGCTGCACCAATTTGCAGTCCCACCAGCAATGTATGAGTTTACCTTTTTCCCCACATCCTCGCCAGCACTTGTTGTTGTTTGACTTCATAATGGCTGCCATTCTTATTGGAGTGAGATGGTATCTTAGAGTAGTTTTAATTTGCATTTCTCTGGTTGCTAGAGATGGTGAGCATTTTTTCATGTATTTGTTGATTGATTGTATATCCTCTTCTGAGAAGTTTCTGTTCAAGTCCTTGGCCCATGTGTTGATTGGGTTATTTGCTTTTTTGTTGTTTAACTTTTTGAGTTCAGATGCAATTCTTAACCAAGCAGTGGTGAGGCCAGAAACCTTTGGCTTGCTAGGAGATTTCCTAAGATAGGTTTTTGTGGGGTTGTCCTCCCAGGAATTCCTTTCTGTTGTTTTCAGAGATTCACCTCCAGGTAATAGGCACATTTCTCCTCAAGTATTCTTGTCATGGGTAATGACAAGACCCAATCACTGACTCAACATCTCCTACCTTTCTGTCCAAATTTAAATGCATGCAAATGAGACACTTGGATCTGACCCTTACAATTGCTTGACCCCCTTTGATGCCAGTGACCTTCAACCTCCATCTCCCATAAATGCACACTAAACACATTTGGTTTAACACTGATGATGGTTCCTTCCCAAACCTTTTCCCCTGCCAAGTTTCCCTGTCCATTAATGTGGCTCTCTAGTTCCCTAAGCCTTGGAGTCATCCTAATTCCTTCATCACTTTCCTTCCTGCCTCAAATCAATGACTGGACATTGTCAAGGCTTCATAAAAATTAGCTCTTAAATCTGTCTTCTTTCACCTTTGCTACAGTGTAAACTTTATTATTTGTGTTTATTTAACTATTAACCTCCACAATATTCAAACTGGATTCATTGTGTCAATTTTCAGATGCCAAGACCACCCATCCTCAGAAGGTATAAGTGTGGAACTTAAGAGTTCTCAACAAATCCTCATCACCTTCAGTTAAAATTCCAGATATTACAGTATTGAAGAGCTTCATGCCACACCTCTGACCCTTCAAATTCCTCTCTATCGCTCATGAATATTCTGTTTTTTCCCTAACATTTAACAGTATTAGTCCTTTAGGGCAAGAACTCTCTCTCTCTCTCTCTCTCTCTCTCTCTCTCTCTCTCTCTCTCTCTCCCCTTTATCCCCATCCCTATCTCTCTCTCTCCTCCCTCTTTGCTCTTTTCCTCCTTCCCTCTCCTTAGTACTTAGTATCCACAGTGCCTTGAAACATTCTACAAACATAAAAAGTTTGTAGAGTAAATAAATGGGTTATTATGCAAACAGATGACAATTAATGAGGTGGCCTACTAGGTTCTTTGGTGCACAATGCAAGAACTTTGCTCTTTAGAAGCTTATTATATTAGAGATTAGTAAGAAATGTACATAAATAATTATTATAGAATTTGAAAAGTAATAAGTTACAAAAGGTAGGCATAAATAAATGGTCAAAAACACAAGAAGAAAAGAAAGATTGCTTACGGTCCTTTCCTGGAAGATAAAAAAAAATAAGAGAGCAGAAAAGATTTGAGATGGAGATAATATGTGAATTAAGCCTGAAAAGATATATTGCATATACAACCAAAGATATGAAAAATTGTGCTCTAAATATCTAAAAAGAATTATAATGCATTCCACTGTCATGTGTAAATGAAAAATAAATTTTTAAAAAGATATATAGACTTTGATAGACTGAAACAGGAGTGGATTTTTCCAGTATGTTGCTGCTCCTTCCCATACTCCCTCACTGGAAGAGGTCTGTTGGACAACAGTGAGCACTCTGATGGGTAATTGAATTATTGAACTTATAAACAAGAAAAGTGAAATGGAAGGCAGATTGGTTTCAGACTGTGGATTCCATTAAATGTTATGCTAAGGAATGTGAACGCTTTTAGGTAGGCAGTTAAAATAGCTTCATGCCTCATTTTGACAAACACGTCAGTTTCTTTGAAGGAATTAATGAAATGACACGGTAAAAAAAATGAACAATTTCACACTAATCGATAGCCTAGAGTTCTATAATAAACATTTTGTCACTTGAAATTCATCTTACTGCTTGTATCTGACAGATTGGGGCTGTTTCAGGTATCTTTTTCCCCCCACACATTTTGTGGGACCTTATTTCAGTTAAATGAGAAGGAGGCTCAAAGAAACCACCCCAATATAAGTTTCTTTAAATTTCACATACATTTTATTCCAAATACAGTAATATCAAAAATACCATCCATGCTTTTGTCTGGGACTTAAAAGGTTTAAATGCTTGTGTAAGAAAGGAGAAAGATATTTGTGTTCTTCTGTCTTTATCTCACCATTCTCTTTCCCCTGACTGGGTGAGTTTGACCACCTTCTTAACGAACACTCACGTCTCCCAGACCTAAATATGATTCTTCTTGAGTATGTCAGCTCCATGTCTTAAATGAACCTGTAGTGATTAAAATTTAATGTGTATTCTGTCATTTTATTCATGTCTTCCTTCTCTTTAATCAGTCGGCTCCATTTTGACATTGAGTAGGTGAATAAGAAGCAGTGTTATTAATATTTCCTAGTTCCTCAAGCATTCTAGGTGCACAATGAATTCCAGTTTGCAAATCTAAGAGGAAATACAAAAAGGGACTAGGTATTGGAAAGGGTGGTAGGACAGGCTTTTAAACTCATGCTCTGCCAGCCTCCCAAAAAGTTGAAACAAATTTCCAGAAAGTTCAAAGTAGTTTAACAATGATAACTAATAATTAATTTCATGTATGCAAGAAACTGTCAAAGTTCTATCAATTGATCATCATATTTAACACTCTCATTACTTCTAAGATAAGTGGCATTTTACAGAAGAGCAACCAAGACAATGATTTTTAGTGACTTTTCCCAAGGATGACTATGCTACCCCAAGACCCTATAGAAACCATTAAGAATTTGTATGGCACTTGCCTCTGACCTCACTTGCCTTTATATCCTCCACATTGAACAAAGCTACAGAAGGCTACAAGTATGCTATCTGAAAGGGATGATTTTCAACAGATTATCATGCTGCCTGCAAGGCAAAGCTACCAAAACAAAGAGTATGAAAATTGTAGCTCTAGCCATTATGTAGAATGAACTCCAAATGCTATCACATTGAAAATAAATTAGTGCTACCATATCCATCAATTAAGGTACATATGAAAACTTTAATGGCAAAACCATATATGATATTGCTTTTAAAATATAAACAATAGGGAAAAAAATGAGCAATAGGCGTAGTAAAGAGATCAGCGACAAAGAAAAAGCCACCATCAACCCTTTTTGTTTGTTTTGGTACCGGGAATTGAACTCAGGGCACTCAACCGCTGAGCCACATCCCCAGCCCTATTTTGTATTTTATTTAGAGACAGGGTCTCACTGAGTTGCTTAGTGCCTCGCTTTTGCTGAGGCTGGCTTTGAACTTGCGATCCTCCTGTCTCAGCTTAGCTGACCATGAACCTTTAATATAGCATGCTGAAAGGAACTGAGAATCTGCAACTTCCAGTGTACTCTGCAGCTAAAACTGCATCTCTTCTTGTCAGCACTCACCATTTTCAGCTCTGTTTTCCTCTACATAGTACTTTAGACAGAGTTTCAGCACAGGAGAGAGTTAAACTAACTTCTTCAGGTTATACCACATTCCAGGCACTTGCCTGCAATCCCAGAGGCTGAGCAGGGTAAGGCAGGAGGATTGCAAGTTCAGAGCCTATCAATAACTTAGTGAGGCCCTAAAGCAACTTAGTAAGACCATGTCTCTTAATTAAAAAAAAAAAAAAAAAGAGGGCCAGGCGGCTGGAAATGTGGCTCTGTGGTTAAGTGCCCCTGGGTTCAACCCCCAGTACAAAAAAATATACATAAAAAGATTATACCACATAATGGGTTTCTGGATTATGAACCACTTGCTACTTAAGATTGGGGTGTTAAAATGCAGTAAAAGTTAGTGCTGAAAGGAATGATTAAATATATGATTAAGTCTAATGTTGGTTTTTGTTCTGACATCTAAAGAAGTTTACTCATTCAATTTAGTTGGGCATATAAATGATAATTGTGGGATATAAATATGAATTGATAGAAAATAAAGATATCTTGATATTTATCAGTTATTTATCTGGAAATAAATACCACAAAGCCAAATATGAAGTTGAAAGTCCTGTAAATTAGGCTGCAATTAACTAATACCTAGATATTTTTATTAAAAAAGACATTTTAATGATCTTCTATAGTATCTTTGCGATGTTAAACAGTGAAGCTAAAAATTACAATTATACTCAGAAAAGTATATCTGTATAAATCATAAACATCTCAAAAAATACCCATTTAAGCACTAAGCAAGATCTCGGGTCACTTTTATTTGCATTTTAAGATCATGCTCCTTCTTAAACATATCATCATTTACATAGATTAAATCTGTGATGAAACTGCAGCTCCACCATGTTCAAAATCACTGCTAGTTCCTTGTCTAAAGTTCATCACTCAATGAAATATTTACATATTTAATTACCTGTGTGATGGATTTAATTAAACCCTGATAAACAACTGAAATATCTTATATTTTGCCTTTTTCAACAACACTGATGGAAGTTCTTGAACTATATCATTCCCAGCAATGTCTTATAAAGACTTTGTATGTCTTCAAGTTAAAGTGGTTTTAACAATGTGATTTAATGACTGCATTACATACATTTCTAAAACTGCTTTCAAAATCACTAGTATTAAAGTTAAGCAATTACATAGGCCGCCTTAATATAGTTTTGTCCTGGGTACATTTAATTTTGCATTGTTGTAAGGAAAAAATGTTTTACTAAATAAAATTCATTTATGAAAAATGAGCAAAGCAAGGATATAACTTAATTACATTTCTCAATTTTTAATCCAAGCATTGGGCTTTTTTTTCTTCTAATAGATGTCATCACTAGAATAAAAGAGTATCATCAAATATTCAATTTTATCTTGCATTATTTAAAAATCATTACAAATGTGTAATCCTGATGAAGTCATAGGTTCTGGTGGGAATCTCGAAGTAGCTTTTGTATTCTAAACTCTTGGCAGGCAATGATACAACATCTCATGTATGGTTTGAAACATTCATATTTCCAGTGAAAAGAAACAAAGAAAAGCAATGAGTGATAAAGGCTGGTCAGAGATCTGGGGGTAATGAAGCCTATAGTCTGTCCTTGATGTTATGATTTGAAATTCTGTGTCTCAGTAACTATTTCAGAAAGCAGGAGCTTGGTCTTTCAAAAATCTACACCAAGGCTGGGCTTTCCAAAATCAACACCACAGATGGTTTCATTTTCCACGGTTTCAGCTGCAGCTCCCAGCCAGCCATGTAATCATGAGGCAAAACAGCACACACAGTACGCTGTGTTGCTAAACTGTGGTGTTTGATGGGTTAAGTTATTATGATATCAACCTATGGTATTTCAACTTACAATGGGTTTACTGAGGCTTAACACCTCTCTCTCTCTCTCTCTATCTCTATATATATGTATATAATATATTACATGTATATATTATATGTATACTATATGTATATATATACACACATATCTTACAAGTATAGTGTATATTATATGTATATATTATATGTATACTACATGTATGCACACACATATATATACATATGCATATATATACATATGTACATATATAACTTATATATATTATATAATTTATATATATAAATATAAATTATATAATTTTTGTATATATTGTTTATTTTTAAGTGTAGTGTATATATAAATTATATAATTTATATATAAATTATATATTATATATAATATAAATCATATTATATATATAATATATAATTTATATATAT
>NW_026000057.1:16982112-17018384 GCF_001458135.2 Marmota marmota marmota | reverse complement strand
TATATATAGTTTATTTATTTATTTTTAAGTGTAGTGTATACAGGTTTTAGAACTATCCATGATTTTTAAGCATCCTCTGGGAGAAATCTTGAAACATTCCCCTGTGGAAAAGGGGAAATCCAATACATCTCAAAGAAGGCATTATCATCCCCACTATACAGATGATGAGAACAAGTGAGTTGCCCAGATCACACAGCTTCTAGTCCACACAGCACACATCAGCAGGACCTCCTTCCCTGCTTTGTTCCAATGCATATTAGTAGTTCTCCAACATAGATACAACCAAAAAAGAAATAATTTTGCATTCTCATTAAATGTATCAGACAGAAATATTTGAAATAATCACCAGACTATCCCTCTCTTAGTGAAACAGAGCCATCAATCATAGCAAGGATGGATATGCTTAATGTTCAACAATACTGCACTCTAAACCAGCCCCCCTCTCTTTGGTAGAACTAAGACAAATTATGGGGGTGAATAATAATATTTTTCTCTAATGACAAGACATGACATTAGCTGATTTTACTTACTGCAGTTTTCAAGGACCTGTAGCTATGGGTTGGAAGGAAAAGGTAATAGTCTTAAATTAATCCCTGCTCTTTGATATCTAACACTATAACCTTTGAGGCAGAGTTGGGTGTCAAATGAATCCCAGCTCATCTCACAATGTGGTGAGAGCCACTGTCATCTGACAAAAAGCCATATACCAATCACCTCCTACATTTCTTTTCACACAGGCACTCTTTAATTGATGATCTGTCAACAGCATCGAACTTACTGTGACAGGATCTGTGAATTTTATAAGAGCAGTCAGAGATCTGTTTGTTTTTCTAAGACCTGCTTCAACTCTGCTTATAATGTGTTTTCTCCTTAAAATGAGCAGACAGACTTTTGGAATCATCCCCAGATCCACCCCAACTGACAGCTCCTGCATGTTTAGTACACAGTCTCCGCCTCTAGCAGGTTTAACTTTATGCATATCTTAGGCAGGAAACAAGCAATTACAAAAAGGATGGAAATAAGGATGAGAGACAAGGGAAAGGACTTTGTAAAAATAAGAAAAATCTTACCTATCCAATGAGGATCTAAGACAATATTTTTAGACCTTTATTGAGGTATGATTGACAAATTTAAAATTCTATATATTTAAGCTGTAAAATGTCACGCTGAAATAAATTTTGTGTAAGGATTCTCACAGTCAAGCTAATAACATTCATGACCTTAACAGAGATCTGAATGTACAAATTCCAATTATATATTATTATTATTACCTATTGTTACCAAGTTCTATATTAGATATCTAGAGCTCACTGCTATTACAACTGAATGCTTGTGCACTTTGATCAGCATCCATGTTCTCCAACCAGCCGCCAGCCCATAGCAGCCACCAGTCTACTCTTTATTTTCTACATTTGACTTATTTGAGATTCCACAAATAAATGAGATAATGCAATATTGATTTTTCTATGTCTAGCTTATCTCAGCATAATGTCTTCCAATTTCATCCAATTGTTAAAAATGGCAAGATCCCCTTCTTTTTTAAGGCTGAATGATATCCCATTGTATACATATACTACAATTTCTTTCTCCATTTATCTGTCTACAGATATTTAGACTGCTTCCACATCTTGGCAATTGTGAATAGTATTGTCATGAACATCAGAGTGCGGATATCTCTTTGACACACTAAATTCATTTCCTCTGAATGTGTACCCAGAAATGGTATTTCTGAGTCATAAGATAGTTTTACTTATACCGATTTATATTTCCACAAATGATGTACAAGATTTTATTTTCCTCTATTTCTTTGGCATCATTTGCCATTTCTTATCTTTTTTTGATAGTAGCTACCCTAACAGATGTGAGGTGAATTTTTACTGTGGCTTTTATGTGCATTCCCCTGATGATGATAGATGATGCACACCTTTATGTATATTTTGTATATCTTCTGTTATGATTTGGATGTAAGATGTCTCCCAAAAGCTCATGTGCAAGACAATGCAAGGAGGTGTAGAGGAGAAATGATTGGTTATAAAAGCCTCAATACAGTCAGTGAATTAATCCCCCCAGTGAGGTTAAATGAGTGGTAGCTGTAAGTGGATAAGGTGTGGCTGGAGGAGGGTGTTCATGGGGGGCATGCCTTTTGTGTATATATTTTGTATCTGGAGAGTGGAGTCTCTTTCTGCTTTCTGATCATCCAGGAGCTGCTTCTCTTTGTCACTCTCTTCTGCCACGTTGTTCAGCCTCACCTCAAGATATAGAGGCAGGCTGTCTCTGAAACTGTGAGCCCCCAAATAAACTCTTCTTCCTCTAAAGTTGTTCTTGTCTGGTCTTTTAGTTACAGCCTCAAAAAAAGCTGACTAAAACAAAAATTGATACCAAGAATTGGGGTCATTGCTATGACTAACCTGCCCATGTGTTTCAGAAGCTTCTGGAGCTTTTTGGAGCTTGTCAAAGGAATTTTGGAAAGTTTAGTGGTGCATACTTGAAATGCCTGAGTGGCTCTTAGTGGAGCTTAATGGCCAGTTCCAGTGGGGGCTCAGAAGACCAGAATGCTAAGAAGACTGTGGACAGTGAAGACAGTGCTCAAGAGGGTTCAAAGAAGGAGGACTCTATTGGAAATTGGACTGGAAGCCGTTCATGTTATGTTCTGGCTGAGAAGTTTATGTATTTTACTAGTGTCCTGAGAGTGTCTCTGAGGTTGATTTTAACAGCAATGAGCTTCTTAATCTGGTGGAAGAAATTTCTAGACAGCATAGCATTCAGGCAGTGGCATGGATATTGCTGGCAGCTTTTAGCCAAGATTATTGTGATACTCAGGAGCAGAAAGATTTGAAAAACTGAACATGAAAAGTGGTAGTAAAACTCTGGCTAAGTTTCAGTTGTTAGACATTACTGCCACTAAAGAAATGCTCAAGATTTAGCCCAGAGACAAAAAGAAAGATGGCTTGAGGGCATTTCAGGAATTAGGGAGACTATACCTACCTCAGTCTCCAGGGATTAAAGCAAAAATTCTCTTGAGAAGAGACCAGTGGGACACCCCTCTTACACAAGGTGGCCTAGGAAATTTTTTTCAACATGCTCAGCCACTGAAGTACTCAGGGGCTTCTGAAGCCAAGGCTTCTGGAGGCTTGGCTATTGCTGGAGATGGATGCAGATCTTGGCATCAACCTTGTGGGGCTGGTTGTCTGGGTTGCAGGAAGCTGGAGTTAGAGGGTAATGGAAGTTTCCACCAAGATTTCAAAAGAAGATCTGGAAGGCTAGGCAAAGTGTCCCAGGGTCAAAGACTCTGTGGGCAGCCCCAGAGAGAATGATGCATAGAGATGTAAGGAGGGAGCCAAAGCTGCAGTGGAGAAACCAGAGATTAAGAAACGCCAGTACTGTGGAACATCCACTGAAGAAGGCTACAAGAATTGAGCAACAGAAGCCAACAGAAGCCAACAGAAAGGCAACATGGGCTGCAACCAACAAAGCGACAAGGACAGAGCTACAGAAGCCCTTTGAACAGAACATCACTATGTCATGTGTCCCAGATGCTGAACTGGGAGCTAAGGACCTATTTGCCCAGATGGATTTCAGTCTTGTTTTGGTTCTATCCTTTCTTCCTATGCCCCTATTTTGGTGAATGGAAATATTTACTCTGTACCTTTATATATTGAATAATTGTGAATCACTTTTGAGTTTTACAGGAGTTCACGATGCAAGCTTTACTTGAGTCTCAGAGGAAACTTTGGACTTGAACTTTTGAGCAGTCTTGGAACTGTTAAGACTTATGGGGACTCCTGGAAATGGGCTGAATGTATTTTGCATTGTGAGATGGCTAGGACCTTTGGGGAGCCAGGGGTAGAATATTATGGTTTGGACATGAGGAATCCCCCCAAAGCTCATATGTAAGGCAATGCAAGAAGGTTTAGAGGAAAAATGATTGGGTTACAAAAGTCTTTACCCAATCAGTGAATTAATCTCCTAACAGGATTGACTGAGTGTTAAATGAAGTTTAGGAGGATGTAGCTGGAGGAGGTGGACATTGGGGGCATGCCTTTAGGGTACATATTTTGTATCTAGTGAGTAGAGTCTTTTTCTCTGCTTTCTAATCATCAAGTGAGCTGCTTCTCTCCACCACTCTTCTGCCATGATGTTCTGCCTCATCTCAAACCCTAAGGAAACTGGCTGTCTCTGGACTGAAACCTCTGAAACTGAGCCCTTACATAAACTTTTCCTTCTCTAAAATTGTTCTTCCCATATCTTTTAGTCAAAGCAGTGAAAAAGCAGACTAAAATATCTTCTTTGGAAAAAATATATTTTGTGTATGTAGTATAAGTTTTTGCTTTATGGTTAACAGGAAGCTTATCAAATTTTCTTAACCATAGCAAAATGCCTGAGATAATTAACTTAAAAAATGATCTTTATTGAACCCATTATTTTGATAGTTCTTGTCCATGACCAAATAGCCTCATAATTTTGAGCCTCTGGTGGAGGTGCCAAATGGCATTGGTGAGAAATGATCCAAAAGACTAGATGGACTGGTGTCCCAAAATCCCCTTCAGGGGCCCTCCCTCAATGACCCAAGGATCACACACAAGACCCAACTTCCCAAATGTTTTACCATGCCCAATAGTACCACACTGGGGATCAATGATTAATATATGGACCTTTAGGGGACGTTCAACATCCAAACTTTATCACCTACTTAACTTCATTTCCATAAAAATCCTATACACCTTTAATTTCCATCTCCACATTTTATGTTGTTGATGTCACAATTTACATCTTCTTATACTGTATTCATTAGAAAACTGGTATAGGTATAGTTATTTTAATACTTTCAACTTTTAACGTTTATACTAGAGTTAAAATGATTTACATGCACCATTACAGTATTAGAACATTCTGAATTTGACTCTATTTTTACCTTTTCCAGTGAATTTTGTGCTTTCATATATTTTTTTGTTACTAATGAGCATTCTTCTATTTCAACCTGAAGAACTTTATTTAGTATTTTTTGTAAAGCAGGCCTAATATTGATGAGCTCCTTCAGGTTTTGTTTGACTGGAAAATCTCTCTCATTTTTGAACGAGGCTATGTAGAATAAAGTATTCATGATTGGGAAGTATGCTTGCTTGCTTTCAATTTATTTATTTAGTTAGTTAGTTAGTTATTTTCTTTTAGCACTTTGAAACCTGACCTGAAAGATTTCTGCTCAGAAATTCACTAATAGATTTATCAGGGTTCCCTTGTATAAGATAATTCACTTTTCTCTTGTCTGAAAATACTTTGTCTTTGACAACTGGTAATAGATCATACTCAGTAAAGTTATCTTTAAGCTAAAAATTATTTGGGCCCTTTGAACTTCAAGGATCTAAATATCCCAAGATTTGATAAGTTTCCAGTAGTTATTTTTTTAAATAAGCTTTTTTTCCCATTTTCTTTTTCTGTTTTCCTTCTCAGACTGCCATAAAGCATATATTTATTTGCTTAATAATGTGGTATGACTTCCTTGGTGTTTTGGTCAGCTTTTTCATTGTGATCAAAAGACCTGACAAGAAAAATTAGAGGAGGAAAAGTTTATGTGGGGTCTCATGGTTTCAGAGTTCTCAGTCCACAGATGGCCAACTCCATTCATCGGGGCTCCAGGTGAGGCCAACCATCATGGAAGAAGGGTGTGGCAGAAGAAAAGGGCTCAGGATATCACAACATGAAAGCAGAGAGAGAATTAAGCTCAGGTCACAAAATGTATACCCTAAAGTCATGCCCCCAGGGACCCATCTCCTTGAGCCTCACCCAGCCTTCAGTTACCACCCAGTTAATCCATTCAAGTATAATAATTCACTAATTGGGTTAAAGCTCACATAACCCAAACATTTCACCTCTAAACTATCTTATATTGTCTCACATATTAGTTTTTAGTGGACACCTCATATCTAAACCATAACACTTGGCTTTCTTTGTTGTTTTTTAATTCTTATTTCTTTTTTCTTCTCCGCATTTTTCAAAGGTCTGTTTTTGAGTTCCAGATTCTCTGGTTGATTAAGTCTTTCCACTGTGTTTTTATTCCATATCCTTGAACTCCAGAATTTTTGCTTGGTACTTTTTTTTAATGATTTCTGCCCTTAATTGAGTTTTTTATTTGTTCACATTTTTTTCTTGATTTTATTTAAATATCTAACCATGTTCTCATGTATCTTGCTGAGATTTCTTAAAACAATCTTTTTTTAATTATTATTTTTCTAGGTAACTTGCATACTTCCATTTCTTTGAGGGCAGTCACAAAAATAAATGTTAGTGCTCCTTTGGTGGTATCACACTTCGGTGCTTTTTCTTATTTTAGTTGACTTGCATTTATGTCTATACATTCAAGAGAACTGTGCCTCTGTCAGTCTTTTTAGATTAGCTTGGTAGGGAAAACTCTCACCTGCAGGTGAGTGTAAGGATGCCAGCTGGATGCAATATAACTTTACCTATTCCAAAATAGGAACATCAGTACAATCTCCATGCAACTTTACCAGCTGAAAACAATATTGGTAAAAACTACAGGGGTCCACTGTGGCCAAAGCTGCAGGTGTTAGTAGCAGCAGTGACAGGCTTCAAAAACCTCCCTATATTTCGTCTCCCACACTAGGGAAGTTCTAACTGAGGAAATATTTTTTTAATCAGATCAGGTACTGGAATGGACATAGCCACTGTGGTACTGGGATCCAGGGTATAGGTGAGTTCTCAGAAACGGTGAGGTACGTATACTCAGAGCAGCAGTGAAGCCAGTGTCTTGGGCTCAAGAGCAAGAAGGAATTTTTGCATTGTTTCAGACATGGAGCATGGATATATTACTATGTCAGTAGGACCAGTAACACAGGCATGTGTAGAATACCCATGGAGCGAGGGTCTGGGTATACAAGGTATGCAATAGACATTCAGGCCCTGGTGAGGTAAGATGCAGCTGAGGCATGGGCTTTAGGATAACAGGATGCAGCAGTCACCTGGGTCTCAGAGTCAGAATGTAGCAGCAGCATATTCACAGGGATGGTATGTCAAAGCAGCATTAAGACTTAATACTCAGAAAGCAGGATACAGCACAGGAGCCCCAGTGATAATGCATCCCAGCTGCAACTCAAGCCCCAGAATGTAGGGCACAGTATAACAGAAGCTCTTGTTTCATAGATGGTAAGACACTCTGCATCTTGATCTCAAGAGTGATGTACAGCAGAGACTTGGGCACCTGAGAGAAAGATTGAGCCCAGAGACACCTGCACCTCTGAGAATATTCAGTAGCCATTCCTTCTACAGGGGGTATAATGACTTCATCACCTAGGTTCAGTATCAAGAAGATTGTGAAATTATCAGTGGGGAAGGCTTCAGGTATCCCCAGCAATGACAAGCGTTAGTAGGGTCCTTCTTATTTTCTTATCCTTATGAGGGGATATCCTTCCATAGAGATTGCTCTTGGCACCAAGCTGCTCTGGACTGGGAGATGGGCTAACACTGACAAACTTCTTCTTATCCTTTTTACAGAGCCATCCTCAGTTTTTATGTCCCACAGAGTTTCTTTGGCTTCTTTATTGTGCTCTTGAGCTTTCCACTGCTATGTTTGTTGATTGCTTTTATTTATTGCTTGTGTTGTCTTTGTGGAAAAGATGAACCACTTAGTTCACCATCTTACTGATGTCATTCACCCGGAGGCAAAATTATGTTTTTAAAAAAATAAGGGGAAATCTTATGAGTAATAACAGTGACTGGCCTAAAAGTCATACCAAAAGCATGTAAATAAGTTCATAATTTCCTTAAAGAATACAGTACAGGAAGTCATATTTTTTAAGTGTCTGTCTACAGAAGAAAGAGATAATATTTTAGGACTAATCTTGTGGTTAATTAACAGAGCCTAAGAATACTCTGAGCATTTTATTCTTAGGAGCCACTATGAATTTTCTATGGCTAGTGCTCAAAAGGAAATTTATCAGTGCCACAAACTTCTCCTACTTGGTTTGCACATGACCGAAGGATATTTACAATCATTGTGCTCTCACCTACCAACTAACTAAAATTTATTTCTGTGCACCCAGCTGTAAGACCTTAGCAACTGACTTTCAACAGCATGTATATAAAAGGTCAGATGTCAAACTATCTTTGTCCCAAGACATGACTTATTCATTAGTTCTGACTACAGTTGCTGTAGTTTTCCACTGCTCAATCTTGCAGAATATCTTTCTGCTGCTCATTTGACAACCATGACATTTTTTATACAACCTAAGTGATGCCAAAATGAATACCTGAGAAAGTCTTGAAGGACATGAGAAATCATAAAGTCACATTGTAAAGTCCAAGAGTGCATGTGCATGTGTTTCCAAAGTGCATCTGACCCCATGCTATATGACCTCTGCTCAGTAGTAGTGGGAATTTATGTAGACTGTTTTATGTTTAGTCACTTCAGGGACTTTGGGACAATACTTGTCTAGCTCTTTATTCTTCCATTTACTATTGACTCCCATAATCGTCAACATAATCTTTTCCTTACCCATTATTAGAACTGAGTTATTTTGGGCTTGGAAGTTGCATGTTTTTTTAATGAAATTTTTTTTCCTTTGATATTTGAGCAAAATGTCTTATTATGTCCTGTTCAGATCTACAGTTCTATATAAACCAAGGAATAAGAAAATTGTATTTTCTATATTTCAGTTTGATATGTCAAAATATTAATGCACAAACAAAACCTGAAAGAGCTTAAGTTAGGTGATAAATAAAAATGTGCCTCTTGAACAAAAATTTTAATCAAATATTCAAAGTAGTAAAACTACAGATTGATGATTGACTCAGTCCTTATAACCTTGATAAGGTATTTTTCTTTTAATCATAGACAAATTATTCTTATTTCTTAAATTGAAGACATTAGAAATGAAGCTTTTTTCCAAGAAGAATGGAAGTATTTAGGATGCTGTACGAAGTTGCTATTTTTATAGATAAAAATGTTAAATTTTATGTGGATCAACTTAGCAAACAAAGCAAAGTAGTGCTTACTTTGCTAAGCAGGTATTTTAGGTATATGTAAAATATTAGTAAATAAATGAGTAAATCTTAGAATGAAATGAGAAATACAAGCTAAATTTAGAAATAGACATTTTTAAATTTTTATTTTTTTGTTTTTGTTATTTTTCCTTAATATGAAAAAATAAAGAGGAAAGAAAAAGAGAGAAATAGTGATATTTAAAGCACATCCTCTCTACGTCTAAACTTGGACTTGAAATCTAGCTGTTTGTGGAATTGCTTGGTTTTATACTCTCTTTTTAAAAAGGGACTTCTATTTACAGTAGAGAAACATAAGAGAATTTGCATTTAGGTGAAGAAAAATAGAGGAATGTTATGCAGCAGAATGGGAAGGAGAGAAAAAGAGAACATTCTAGATTCTGCTTCTTCCCCACATAGGAAATGTTTTCTAGGTTCTAATAAAGAATTTTTCCCCCTAAATGTAAGAACTTATGGGATTTGTTTCCTATGGGCCTTTGTGTAAGCTGAAAGGAAAATAACTACATTTTGGAATCCTTTTTTAAAAAATTAGCCTTTGGATAATTTCAACCTCAGGAAACATTGAAAGAGCTATCCTGAGAAGGTCCTCACCCAAACATGGAGGTGGCAACTATAGGTTGGACATGTCAGTGGTCTACCAACAAAGGCTGCAGGCAGAGCACCAGAAACAGGGACTAATTTAGCATAAGAAACAGACCCCCAGGATGACTACTAGGAATATTTTGGCATGAGGGCATCCTGCAGGGGCAAGATATTCTAAAAGAGTCTGATTTAGGGATATTGGTACTGGACTGAAATTTCATCTAAAATGCCACTTTTCTAGAAAATAAAAATAAAAATTCCTTTTAGCATTTAAAAAGCTTTTAAGTCAATTTTTCACCCTACATATCAGTCTCAATAATATTCACTTTGTTTTCAAATCTATAACCTATACATTAAATTTTTAATAAAGATTTTTAAAATGCCAGCTTAATTTAGAATGAAGATCAGAACAGAATATAGCAGCCCAAATACCTGCGTTTAGAAAGTAGTCCCCAGAAAACTGATTTAACACCACAACTGCAGAGAGCAAGTTTGTTCTGCCTCCATGCCCCATCTCGTTTGTGGCCAAGGTAAGGCACAGAGGAATTATGTGATCAGCCCAAAGTCACAGAGCCAATCAGTGTCAGAAGTTGAGATGAACGATGTTTAGTCCATGGGGCTCTACTCTCTGCCAGTCTCATTTTTTAACTGCTGCTTTCGTCCCCTGGCTAGCCGTCCTAAGTAGCCCCCTTGTTCCACACCAAAATGGCTAAGGTCTTGGTCAACAAGCAGTCGGTTGCTGCTATAGATATTGCACCGTGAACATGTTCTCTTTAACACTCCAGGGGGGAAAGAGAGTTTTCATTATTATTGATTTGCTCCTTGGCTGGATGATGTGTTGTCAAGAGAAGAGAAAGGTACCGGGAGTAAGGACTCAATCATTTTAATCCCTGCTCTGTGTGTGGCTTTGGGCAAGAACCTTCATCTTACAAAACTGCAGATATAAAGGGAAATTCAGAATGCCCATTCCAACAGTATCTTAAAGAAATACAGGTACTTTATATTAAATTGGAAAGAATTCATCAAGGTGATTTCTAATTATAAATTTTATTTTTAGTATTATTGAGCTTTAACACTATTTTACCTTAAAAACAATGATTTGGAGTCTTTAAAGTATTTTTGTTATTGAGGCAACAAATGCCTATGGGTTTATCTAATCCAACTCCTTTTTTCTTGAGAAATTAATCATTCTTATAAAGCCCCAAATAAAGGAATTTGCTTCAGGTTGTAAGACAGAGTTTTGCTACTAATATGCCAGAAAGAGAATATGAAACAACCCTCAGAAGTAGACAAGAATTTATTGCCAAAAAGAAAAAGGTTTTGGTTTGCGTATTTTCATTCTCACATATGGGTCAAAGTGTTCTTCAGCTTTCTAAATCAGAAGAGCTAATAAAAGATGTAAAATCTTTGTTTTTATTACCATGACAGCACTTTAAGAAAACACTCCCTGGTGCTTGCTGAGGTGAAAATTCCTGTCTTCAAGGCTTTAAACTTGGTTTTAGATCCCTGTGATTATTTGCAGATGTGGATTTGTGTTCATTTAATTTTTATAATTCATAAAAAATGTATAAAACCATAAAACCCCTGCATTCAATTCTTACATTTAAATGGACTCCTTTACTGCTGCTCAGTGTGTGAAAATCTGATCCCTGGACCAGGCACCTGCAGTGAATATTCACAAAGCTGCAGGTTGCTAGATCAACACAAAATGGACAGTATAACATTGCAAAATAAGTCTCCACTGCTTACCAACTAACTGCAGAACAAAATAGCAATTATATTATTGAGCATTTTCAGGTGTAGTATTAGGACATCAAAAGAACCTCCTTCTGTCAAAGAAGAATTCTCAAAGGATAACTACATTGCACGTAAAATCCACTCCTGATGTTTAGATTCTTCGGAAAGAATACAACTGATCTCTTTGTGACTCCCCAAACACCACTCTTCCTATTTCTTTCTTCCTTTCCTGTACTTTTCATGAATAAGATAATTGAAGTCAGGTAAAGAGGGTGAACAAAGAGGTGTTTTGTTTTTGTTTTTGTTTTTTTAAGAAAAAGTACTGTTACCCCTACCCCCTCTTCCCAATGACTATTTGTCCAGCTGTAATACCCAAGATTTTTACTCACTTCAGTGACTAAATTTATAGCTACAGCAAATGTACTTTCCTTCGTGTGCTCTTGTGGAGCAACTGTTATTAAATGAGCACAGGGCCATCAACAAGACAGATAAGTACCTTCCATTTCCCAATTACATGTGAGTAGGCAGAAAGCAGAGGGCCAGCAGACTGGATGACAATCCTAAAGGACGATTTAGAGTCAGGTCACATTGCAGAGGGCTCTGGAGTCATTTGTAATTGGACTCACTACCAGGTTGCCATAATGGTTTTCATTTTCCATCCGATATTTCAAGCCAGATTGCAAAAGAAGTGATGCTTTTTAGTGGCATATTTCAACCTGCCAGAATCTAAATGTTGAACACAGAAGCACTCAGTTTTTTAATCAAATCAGTAAAACTTTTATTCTACTTAACAACTCAAATGATGTCCCCACCCTGCCCATAAACCAACCTCAATATATAAACAGATTTTTGAAATTTTAGCATCCAGATGTTTAGAATTGGGGACTTTTTTTTAAATTATGGTCTATTCCAAATTCGTTAATGAATCAGAACAAATTTACTTCAAATGTAGTATGATCAAAACAGAGAAGCAGATATATAACCAGCCATCAAGTTACATATATATGTGTATATATTTGCATATGTGCATTTCCATACACACATATATATATACACATCATATAGTAGATACATATCCAATATATAATACACACACACATATATATACACACTATATTTTCATTCAACATACACACACAATTTACATATCCTGCTCTATACATATAGTCATGTCTCTGTACATAACAAAAGCAAGCAATAGCAATTCTAACATGTTATCATTCTACACAAAATTTAGGTTTCTTGTTTCACTTCTTCAATCTTCTCATAGAAAGGTTCAATTCATTATCTTATATTCATCTGTCATATTAGTAATATATAACTGTAGGACACACTGTTTCATTCTCTCATGTCCATTTCTGGGACACTGTTTTCTTTACCCTGTAAAACACCAGTTTTTCTTCTCCTCCGTTTTTCTGCTCAAGGGAGATTCCAGTTTTTCACAGAAACCCAAGGCCCCTGAAACATCAAAATGGAACTGGGGCAGAGGCAGTGTATGGAGTTACTGTAACTTTGAAATACAAAGAAATTTTGAGTTTTGGGAAGTAAGCAATGTCCCATAATATTTTTTTTTTTACCTTTTTAGCACAAAATGCATATAATACTAACAAGTAGTATTTCAGCTTCAATTAGCAGTTGTGAAAAATGTTTTCTATATGCAATGTAATAAATGACTGACTTTCACAGACGGGCCCTTCACCATTTATGGCTGATGACCTCTTACGACCTCAGCAGCTATATTCTTTGCAGTAGCATTATCAGGAAGAAAGCAGTCATAGGAACCTTCAGGTAACTGAGATTTCAAGTCAAAATCAGTTCATAAAATTTATATATTTATTTATCCAAAGCACGAATTGGCTGTAAGGTGGTTCATACTTAGCATTCCAAAAGTCCATTTGATGTGTCTTTGACTTAAATATCCCCTAGATAATGAGCGTTACAGTTATGAGAGGCCCTCCTGAATGTATTGTACTGAGTCAGAGAGAAGCTGGTTTTCCTGAGGAGTTCCTCAATCATTTTTTCAGAGTAAACAGGTTTCATTTACATTTATAATTGTTAAGATCATTTGATTTGTTCTAGAAAATAAAAAGAACCTTGGAGTATAATATAGTTTATGGTTCCCATCGTAAAATCTTCCGGATTTTATCCAACTTCGTATACCAAATCTTACCTCAGACACCAGACACTTCTGCATTTCTGGCACTAGCAATTCTGGAGATAAATCTTCAACTTAGAGGTAAATTTAGCCAAACTGATGGAGAACATGAGTTTGAAATAAGAAATGGATTTGAAAACTAACTTGGTAGTTTCTTCACTATGTGATTTTAGTCAGTTTTTTTAAGCTGGCCTATTAAGAACACAGTAAAGCATTGGTCATAATAAACACTCAATCTGTGGTAAATCTGACAATAATAATTTAGTGGATTTGTTTTAAATATCCCTTAGTCCATATGGCTGTGGTACTAAGAAAATGCAAATTAAAACAGTGAGCATTTAAAGAGTAAAGGCTATCTAATCTTAGAGGTAAATGCATCTTATCAGGATTTCTTTGTTCCATTTTATGAGTAAGAATAATAAACTTTATATAAAGAAAAACAATTTTTTGTTGGTTATTGTCCTGTTTTCCTTCTTTGCTTTCCTCTATTGAATGTTGTTCAGCACCAGAAGCTAGACTAAGCATTACTATAGAGTGTCTCCTTTAATCTTCATAAAAGCTGATCGAGCAGGCATTATTATCCATTTTACATATGACAAAATTGAAACTTAAAAGTTAAATAACTGGGCTAGAACTGTTGTTCACTAACTGCTTGCCTAGCAAACATGAAGTTCTGAGTTCATTCCCAGACCTGATAAAAGTAAAATAAATAAATAAATAAATAAATAATGTTAACAAACTTACTCAGTAACACACAATGATTAAGGTAAAGACTTAAAATGGAGTGTTTCTCAATTCAAAGACCAAAATCTTCACTTTTTTCCTTCCAGATTCATGTCATAGGAGAACAGAAAGTAACAGTGAAGATAACTTGAAATTTTTCTTGTCACTATAATTTTTTTCTTCATTTTTAAAGGTTTTTATTATCAAAAATTATGATCTCTGTAAACAATTTTGTATGGAATATATTTAGTATGAGGAAAAGTATTAGAGAAGTATGGTTACACTCAGCATAGTTGTGTTTTCATTAACTGATAACAAGTCAGCCATCTATTCACAAGAACCAGTGTGCTAAAACACAGGCACTTTGTAACCTAATGCCCTAAAAGCCCTAAAAGCAAGCATCAGTTTGAGAAGTCACTGGTTTATATTTTTTTATCACTTCATCTCAGTCCCACTGGGCAACAGAGGAGCTGCCTTCTTTCCTGAGGTCAAGGCTGGTGAGACAGGAAACCTCATGGCCTATGCTTGAGCTCCACATTAGTTGAGGCGGGATGATGTGGCATAAGGAAAATGTACTCACCCCTTCTTGTCATTTTCCACTGCAAAACCTGGCATAAAGCAAACAACTCTAATTAGATTCTTCGTTATTTGTATGCCAGTAATTCTTATTTATAGGTAACAGAAACGCTGTGCTTTCAGAATCAGGTAGCTTTCCTTTCTGTCAGAGATACGCGATCTATATCATCTCATTGATTTACCCACCAACTAATCCATTGATTTTTCCCCCATCTATAAAACCAACAACAGTGAAAAAGTATACACATCCAATGGAAATATATTATAGAAATTACAAGTCGGCTATGAATAAAAATCATTCATCAAAATATAATACCGATATTTGCATTGTCTCAGAAGCCTTTCTTTCACATTTTCCAACAGAATGTTTCACAGTCTGTTCTTGAAGTATAACAAAAGCTATGAAAATGATATAACAAACTATTTGGTAAGAGATGAAATGACAGAAGAAATAAAAGCATTTTTATTTTGTGTGCATTTGGCTTCTATTTCAACAGTTCATAATTTTCTTTTCAGTTTCTTTTGACACACCCCAGAGTCCTAGCTGAAAAAGATCCAATCTACCACCACTTGTGAATGTGAAGGCCAAGACATTGGAAACATACACTGAATTCCTGAGCTGGAAAAGCAAAGATAGAGCAGTATAAATAAATAAATTCAGTAAAGCAGATTTGAATCTATCTTTGAGGGAAAAAAAAAGGAATTAAACAAAAAGGTGTAAGATTCTAGAAGTTAAAATTTTATCCTCAGAAATGGTGACTAACCAAGTAGGTAAACTGAATGAATGTGTTGGCTGATATATGACCAACCAGCCATTATATAGATATTTCAATTTTGCTCAAGAAAAACAGGGGTGCTCTACTAATTTCAAAAAGACTTTATTTAAATTTCAGTCTGAAATTATATTTAAATTATAAGACAAAGATCACATCATAATGGAAAAAAAATGTGTCTTATTTTAGGAAACTGAACCTTCTAAATGATCCCTAATTACTAAATATCTCATTAAGCAGTCCAGAATTTTTAAGCTAAAATAACCCTGAAGGCATCATATGTCAATTCTGTATTTATTATTCATATTGGATAGAAAACTCTACATTGTATGAAATTATCAAAAGCTAGATAGGATTTTAATTGTTCAATCATAGAAAATGTCTACCAAGTTATTATCGCAGAATTAGAAGATATTAGGACATAACCAGCTTTCATAGAATGTAAATGGTAAAACCCAATACCTACCATTTAGAAGCCTAGTAAAGCTAAGAAACAGTACTGAAGGAATTGACATGAAAGTCCAATAATAGAAATGTCATAACAGTAGGATCTTTGGATATTGGTAATTAATTGGACTTGTGGAAGAGTGTAGAATAACACTCACAATTCCAATTTAGGGGACTAAGATGATATTTTCCAAATCAGATCACACTCTAGAAAAATACTGGAAACCAAACATCATAATTCATTTTGGGAAATACTTTTAAGTCCACTGTTACCAGTAAATGTGAAGAGGTAGAATGGGCAACTATTATCTATCAATCAAGATCTCAGAAGGAAAGTTTGTGCTTAAGATATGAGTTTGAAGTCATTATCATGTGGGCAATATTTAATCATAGAAATGGATAAGATTTGAGAAAAAAAGAGGTCAAGAAAAAAAAATAAGACCATCAACAAAAATACTGGAGAATAGTAGCACTTAATAAAGTAGCACTAAATGTGTGTTTTAGTCAGCTTTTTCACTGTTGTGACCAAAAGACACAACAAGAACAATTTTAAAGGAGGAAGTGTATTTGGGTGGGCTCATGGTTTCAGAGGTCTCAGTCAATAGAAAGCCAGCTCCATTCTTTGGGATCTGAGCTGAGGCAGAACATCAGGGCAGAAAAGCATGGTGGAGAAGAGTATCTCAGGCAAGTAAATGGAGAGAGAGAGAGAGAGAGAGAGAGAGAGAGAGAGAGAGAACGTGCAACCACACTCCACTCCCAGATACAAAAATATATACCCCAAAGGCACGCCCCCAAGGCTCCACCTCTTCCAGCTACACCCTACCTGTCTTGAGTCTCCACCAGGGGATTAATTCACTGATTGTGTTAAGGCTTCATAACCCAATCATTTTACCTTTGAATGTTCTTGCATTGTCTTACATGTGAGCTTTTCGGGGACACCATATCTCTAGACTATAACAAAAGGAAACTAAAAAGAAAGATGAGCCAAAGAAGGACACAGAAAAGTAAAGCGAGGAGGCAGGAAGATACTGAAAGAGTAATAATGCAGAAGTCAAATAGAAAAAAAAAAAAATTTGCAAAATAATGTAGTAATTATCTTAATCTATCAGAACTGCCATCAAAAAGTACAATTGACGGGGTGGCTTTAACAATAGAAATTTATTTTCTCACCATGCTGGAGGCTGGAAGTCAAGACCAAATGTTTGTAGACTTGGTTTTCTTTGAGGCCTCTCTCTGGTTTTCAGACGGCTGTCTTCTCACCATCCTCACTTGACATTTCTCTGTTTGCATGTCCTGGATGTCTCTTCCTCTTCCTATAAGGACATCATCGGTTATATTGAATAAGAACCCCACTCTTATGACTTCATTTAATCTAATTACCACTTACAGACCCTCTCTCCTAATACAGGTACCTTGGGGGCTAGGGTTTCGGGATATGGATTTGGGGAGGGCACAATTCAGTCCATAACTGTATTCAAACATCTTTTCTGATTGTTTTTATAAAATAAAATCAAAATTCTTTAATATGACATAAAGATAATTTACAAAGTGGCCCCGCCATTCAACCTTCTGCTGCTATCTCTCATCACTTTCCTTATATATTTTTCATATTTATTCCAATAGGCTATCTGCTTACTCCTGATTCTGTCTTGTGCTTTTTGTACTTCTGTACCTTTGAGGGTCATATTAAGTCTCTACGTGAGTAAAATCTAACTTCTCTTTGAAAACCACCTTCAAATGCCACCTCTTTTTAAAAGTTCTCTTTATATTTCCTGGCATAAAGAGAGCTTCCCTTTTCTGTGAATCATTAGCATTTTGTTCCTATGTCACAAAGCACTTATTAAACTCAACTATAATTACCCCCTCCCCAGAATATGAACTGTGTATCAACAACTTACATCATATTCATCATTTAAAAGATTTGTTCTTTAGCACTCTTCCTGATCCATGCCAAATGTTTATCAAATGTAAGACGATGAATACATGATTGATAAAAATAATAAATCAATGCTAAGCTTTCTACAATCAGTTTGTTTCTCTAATATAGATATTATTAAATAGAGCAAATATTCTTTTCAAATTTTTTGTATAACAGCAGTATTTAACTGTTCTAAATAGTCACAGTGCAACACACAAAGCAAACTAGTAAAAAAGAAACAGAATGGTAGAGATGGAGAAAATGCCAAAGATATTAAGGGAAAAAAAAAAGTGATCTGAACTGAATTGGAACTTATGTATTAAGGGAGAAGTAAGACAAATTACATGCCGAAAAATAGCAAAGACCTAAATTATATTATTTAGAACTTGGTCCTGTTATACTATCCTGACAGTGAACATTAAATGTGATATATTTTAGACACAAGATTTTGCCTGGATGGATGACACATGTCTGTTTTTTAATTCCTCAGTAAAAGAGACAAGTAACAGTCCATCATCACCCAGTTTAGCAGAAGCCAACCATTCTCTGTACTTTTAAAACAGTTATCAAGATTTAAATATATATATAATACTTTGTTAATTAGCAATGAAATTAATTTATGCTCCCAAGAATGGAACATTAGTGTTTCCATATTACTGAGTTAATAACTAAAAGATTTAACAATAAAGGAAATATCCAAAAATAAATAAAATAAAGGAAATATCTAAGGTAGAGTCCAAGGAACTTGTCTCACTTAGTTTCTGCCTTAGGTCTCAGGGAGCACAATTTTCTTAATTCCCAAATCAGTACCTGGCTGTAAATAAATGTTCTTTGAGATGCATTGACTCTCTCCAGTAAAAGGGCAGTTAGTTACTTTTCATACCAGCTGACTTCCCATCTAGTCCATTATCTCTTATATTATGACCTCAGAAAACTGAGACAAGTTTAAAATCATTAGCCAGTTCTCCTATTAATTCTTTCTGTTTCTTTGGTTATTTTAATGATACAACATTGAGGTTTATCCCATGGAATTTACTTAAACCATGATCATTTGCACTACAAGTTCTGTTCAAATTATTCTGAACTCCAAGAAAAGTGTTACATATCAGTTTCTTGTTTTTCTCAAGGCTAAACAAATTTGTCAATAGTGATTCTCTTCATAGCTTCTGAACTAAAGTTGGAAAAACATAAGTCAGATCACTGACTCTCCTGGTCTAAATACTCTTACCATGTCTAGAAGACATTGCAGACTCTCTCAATACCTTTCTGTCTTGCTGCTGCTCCTACCAATTCCTGCCTACCTTCCTCTTCTCCAGGCTCATGGGAAGAGCTCTTCTAAGATATCATGCTTATTCATACTTAGAGCTTTTTCATTTGCTTTCAACACTGCTTCTTCGTTCATTTAATTAAAATCAGTGGTTAAATATAACTCCCACCTTAAGGAATTACCAATTACTCTTTGGGTAATACCTCTCCTAAGACCACAGATATGCACATATCTCAATTTCTATTACATATATCTGCTTTTATTTAGTACTAATCACTAGATGCAGTCATATCACATATGCCCTATAACATAATTATTTTAATATTTTTTATCTGTCTCTGACACTATAAGAAAAGTAGGGCCTAGAACAGTGACTAAAACATGGTAGACACTAAATATTTTAATAGATAATAGAATTAATAAAAGCACTTATGCTTCCAGGCAAATAACTTATGAAAATTTAGTAGTGGTCGTGCTCCTTAAACATCAGAGGTTTGTACAATATGCTATGAAATTTGGTAGTTTTCAAACTAGTAGGTAGAGAAAGTTCTTAACACATAAAAAGCTAGCATCCTGTTGAAACAAAGTGAGAAGGCAGCATTAACAAAAACTCAGCAAAAATCCAGAAAGCAGAAAAACTATTGCCTTAACCACAGTTTTTTGAAATATATTCTATTCTGCAGCTACATAAATGTGTAGAACGACAACAAGATCCAGTAAACTGGTTTTAGATAGCAAAATCATGGCCATGATTCAGTACAGAACTCCAAAGTTGATGTTGGAGAGTCTTCTTCTGCTATTTGCATGGTTGGAAGTAAGTTTTATGACCTTTTGGAATTTCTAATTAGTATCAACTTGTGGTTTAAAATGCAGAATTCACTAGATGACCATTCAACTCTTAACCCATCCTAGTGTTGTCAGATGAGCAGGAATGTGTGGGAATCAAAGCACCACAACAAGAATTCATTCTCCCAAGGGGACATCAAATTGAACATGGATGAAAGTATACTGACTTTGTATCTGTCCATTTTCTGTTGTTAATAACTTAATACCACAGATTAACTTTTAAGGAAAAAAGAGATTTTTTTTTTCTTAATGATTCTGGAGGTCCAAAGTCAAAAGAGTGCATCTGGTTCAAGTATCCTTGCTGGCAGAGTCAGTCCTAAGGTGGCTCAGGATATCACTCAGCAAGAGACAGAGAGCACGTGTGTGTGTGTGTGTGTGTGTGTGTGTGTGTGTTAATGTCTTCATAATGCCTCAAGTATTCAATCATGGGGACTCCATCTGATTCATTTATATAATATTAATTTCCAAAGGACCCACCTTTAAACACTATAATCAGATCAAATTTCTACCCTCTTCATACTTCATATTGAAGATAAATTCCAACTTTCAGAATGGAAAAATCATAAATCAGACCACAATAGGCCACATATCTAATGGTATAACTCTTACTTTTTTATCAGCTCTCTATTTCCATCCTCACCACCAATGGGATCAGTGTTGTTTTATTTCCCAAGGCTGTCACATCAAAGGTAGCTGAGAACTGCTATTCCTTTTGTCTCTTGACCTATTCAGAACAAAGGGCAATGCCCAGGTGTATTCCAGAACAATCCCACCATGTGTCTCACAATAAAATTTGATGTTGCACAAATTACATTGCCTGAAATAATCTATGTATCCACTTTAGAATACTAGAGAGCAAAATAAGCTTAAAACAAAGATAAGTAAAAAGTAATAATGAGGAATTAAAATCAAAATCAGTGGAGTAGACAACAGTAAAGGGAAAAAAATCAATGCAACCAAAAGTTGGTTCTTTGAAAATATCAATAAAAATGATAAAATTCTAGACAAGTTAAACAAGGAAAGGGAACAGAAGACACAAATTACCAGAATCAGCAAGCAAGAGAAGGATAATCACTTTTGACCCCCATAGATATGAAAAGACTACTATCTGAACACTATTAACAATTCTACACACCCATTCTTTATTACATAGACAACATGAACAAATTCTTTAAATTGCAACTACTAAAACATACTCAAAGATTAGTAGATAACCTGAATACCTCCATATCTATCAAGTAAATCAAATTAGTATTTTAAATCTTACAAAATGAAATTTCCAGGCCCAGGTAGATTCATTGGTTAACTCTTATAAAACATCTTAGGAAGAAATAAATCAGTTCTACACAATTTCTTTCAAATACAGGAGAAGGAATAATTCCCAAATGTTTTTATCAGACCCATGTTATCTGCTACAGTTTGCACACATGTCCCCAAACACCTCTGTGCTTGCCCACCCCACCCCCAGCATGTAGCACTATGAGAGGTGGTAGAACCCCTAGGAGGTAAAGCCTATTGAGAAGAATTAAGGTCATACATATCCTCATCAAGGAGGAAAAAGAAACTCACCTATCTCTTTCTTTGCTTTCCAGCTGTCATAAGTGAGCAGCATCATGTGCTCCCACCATGATGTATTGACTCATCATAGGCCCAATAACAATGAAGCCATCTGGCCATGAACTGAAGCTCCCAAAACTTTACACCAGAATAAAACTTGCTTCTTTTTAATTTGATTATTTAGGTATTTTGTTACAGTAATGGAAAGCTTACTAACACATTATCCAAATAATGCCAAAACCAAATAAAGTTACTCTAAGAGAACCAGAACTCTTATGAACATAGGCACAAAAATACTTAAAATGTTAATGAATCAAATGAAGCAATATATAAAAAGATAATACATCATACCAGGAATCAAGGCTGATTCAACATTCATAACTCAATTAGTGTAACATATCACATTACAGACTGATTAAGAAAATATATGATCATATGAAGAATTATAGAAAAACTTTGGTAAAAACCAACAACCTAATTATGATTAAAAACTTTCTAAACCTAAGAATATAAATAAATATTTAACACCTAGTAAAATATTAGGAGATATATGTACAGATACCTTATATTATTAAATACTTTCCATCTAATATTAGGGGAAAAGGAGATAATATTATCTTTCTTCATTCCTTTTTAATATTTTATTGGAAGTCCCAGTTTGTTAAATCAGACAAGAGAAAAGAAAAGAAAATTATACAAAATGTTCCATTAAAATATGCAAGAATTTCATAGATGCTTCATTCAGAATACCTAAAGTAGAAACCCATGAAATACCCAAAAATAAATTATGAAGAAATAAACTGTGGTGTATGCACCAAATAGGATAGACAATAATAATAATAATAAAAGTTTGCTTGGACTTTATTAAATTTAAAAAAAATGTTCTAAAAGGAATATTGTTAAAACAATGAAAGAAGTCATAAACTGGAAAAAAAATTGCAAATCTGATGATGTGTCCAAAATATATAAGATAATAAAAGCCTCTTAAAATTAAACCATAAGAAAAAAACTCAATTTAAAAATGGGCAAAGAATCTGAACAAACAACTCACCACATAAGCTATACAGATGGCAAATAGCATGTGAAAACATCTGCAGCATCATTTGCCATTAGAGAAATGCAAATCAAACAACAATGACACCTTACTATCTATTGGAATGGTTGGAACCCAAAATGTGACAGTATCAATACTGGTGAATATGTGGAGCAGTAGGAACTTTTATTCATTGCTGGTGTGAACACAAACTGTCACAGTCACTTTGGAAGGCATTTTGGCAGGCATTCTTACAAAACTAGACATAATTTTACCAGCAATTGCATTCATTATATTCAACTGATTTGAAAACTTATGTTCACACAAAAACATGCACATGAATGTTTGTGTCAGCTTTATTCATAATTATCTAATCTAGAAGCAACCAAAATTTAAAATAGGTTAAACGTAAACAAATTGTGGCATATCACTGAATGGAATACTATTCAGTGCTACAAATGAATGAACAGCCAATCTATAAAATAACATGGATGAATTTTAAATGCATATCATTGAGTTAATGATTCCAGTAGGAAACACAACATACTAGAAGATTTCATTTATATGACATTCTAGAAAATAAAAAGAAATACAGAAGGAAAACAGTTGCAGTGGTGATCTAGGCATTGGAGGGTGGAAGGGGTTAATTTTATGAAGCACCAAGGATTATTTTCAGTGGCTTAACTATTTTGTGTGACATATAATGATAAACACATGACACTATGCATGTCAAAGCTCATAGAATTGTTTATACGAGTGATCTTTAATGTAAGCATACAATCAAAAAATAACGACAAAAAAAATCAAGGAGGCCAGTTGTTCCAAAATGGAATACAAATTGTGATAAAATAAACTATTACAAATATAGGATATAACTTCAAGGATTAAGATGGGAGAAAACTTTAGAAAAGTAGAAACTGTAAGAATGTAGATAAAGAGAAACTGTACATTAAGACTGTACTCTGGTTCTTCTTACAGAAATACAGTTTAACCATCTTGAAATCACTATAGATGTAGATCAAGATGAAACAAATAAATAAACGAATGATAGATGGTGGAACCAGGTTTCTCACTGCTGCAGAAGGAGTTTGCAGATAACCAAGGTAAGATGAGTAGAAGGATCCAGATGGTAATGAATTAGAATTAATGACCATCAGTATGAACTCATGTTTACCTTGCTATAAATATAGATGTTGAGGTACAGAAATACACAGATGCATGTATACACAGGCTTTGTATTAGTTAGGGTTCTCTAGAGGAAAAGAATCAACAGGAAGTATAATTATAAAAAGAGGATTTAATAGGTTGATTTACACAACCAGAAGCTGGATAGTCCACAATGGCTGTCTGCAGGCTGGAGAGCTGGAAGAAAGGGTAGCTATGCAGTCCAAGAAGCTAAATCCCCAAAACAAGAGGGATCAAGAGTGCTGCCCTGGTACAAGACCAAAGGCTTCTGAGACTCACTGGCAGAGCCCATTTTGGAAGAGTGAAAAAGCTCAGACAATCACAGCAGCAATCAAGAACCCGTTCAAGAAGAGTCAAGCTTGCATCTGCTGCTGCTTCCTTGTTCTTCCAACTTTTATTCCATTCAAGCCACTATCCTATTGGATGGTGCTGCCCACACTTAGAGAGGGTTCCATGTCAGTTGGCCATCCCACATGCCAATCATTCCTACATACACCCTCATTGACACATCATAAGCCTCTTAATTACTGACATCTCTTTATCCAATCAAGTTTGCAACTCAAATTAACCATTATACTAATACATGCCAAGTGGGCTGCATACCAGAGTAACAGGATGGTTTTGTATTTATCAATGTTAAATCTATGTGGTTTTGTCTCCTTTTCTTTCTTTTTTCTCCTTGGTCCTGACTTGCCAGGATGCTGAGGAGCACAGGAACATTAAAATGAACACTTTTGACTCTTAAGCCTCACACAACTTCACATTGGCATTATCTTCTCTTCTCAGGTCTATCTCTACCTTTTATCTCTGACTAGCAAATTGTACTATTTGGATGAAGGCACTTCCATTTAATTAAAAATTCTCTTCATAAGTGAATTAATTTTTTCCTAAGCCCAAGAGCCTAATTTCAGTTTGTTAACCGCATTATGTCCGTGAGATCACTGTGGTGAATTTCTAAAGCTCCACTCATTTACTTTCTTGACAAAAAGTAAAAATATGCACCAGACTAGCATATTAAAGATACTACGCTAATTAAACCTTTTATATAAAGTTAATACAGCTAGGAAGAGAAGGCTTTTTTTTTTTTGAGTATACAAAGGGTCATTTTTTTGGTCCTACTCTTCTTGACATCATCTTTTATTTCTCAAATCCATAACATGCTCTAGTCATTCCATGATACTCTGCTGGAAAAAGGTCAAGCCTAATTCTCCAGTCTTCAGAAAAGAAAGCCCTGAGAATAGAAGTACTTTTCCTTATAGTCATTCCTATCCCCTGGCCTAATGAACTATAAGATATATTAAGATAAAGAGGAAAGAAATGAGTTTTTAACTGTGAGAAAAAGAGAGAGCCTTTTCAGCAAGTTATTTGAGTTCATACAGTAGAAAAGTGATTTCACGGGTTTAGTGAGGCAGAATCACTGTAAAGTAAAAATTCTCTTTTTATCCAAGATGAGGACAGGATGGAAAACTTCATGCTAAAATGAATGTCAGTAAAGTCAAGAGCAAGTTCCAATGCCTGCAAAGCTGTAAACTTTGAAAAATAAATAACAAGATGACATTCAGATTCCTAGTAATACAGGTCACTTTTTATAGAAAACTAATTGAACTAACTTACTTAGCATTTCCCTCTCAATATTGTTGATAAAAAAATAAGATTGTCACTAACAAAATAAAACTTGAAAAATGAACTATACTCGCAACAGCTCCAATCTCACTAGATGACAACCCTACTTTTGCTCTCCAAATCTTTCCTGAATTGGTAATATTCACAACAATCCATAGAACAATTTCTTTTTCATATGCTACATTTATTTGGCATTCGTATATAATAGAAATCAAAGTTAGCTACAAGTGTTCAGCATTAGAATACAGATAGAATATGCATCAGTAAACACTAACAATTATTTGTGGGCTGAGTCTCAGATCAGAACTCATTTCTGTGTAGGCTTGGAATAAATAAATGCACTAACAAATACTGTCAACCCATCTAACCTGCGTAAGGACAGTCATCTAAGGGTCATTTTTCTGCCAGTTGTGGGTGGCCAGTTTGGGGAAGCTTGCAAGTCCAAGGCCAGCCTTGGCAACTTAGCAAGACACTCTCTTAAGTAAAGAGTTTTTAAAAGTGGGACTGGGAATATAGCTCAGTTGTACAGCATGCATGGGTTCACTCCCAGCAAAAATAAATAGAGTCATTATTCCCATTTTTTTCCATTGTCTACTCCTTACATATTTCTATTTTAGTTGGGATTCCCAGAAAACAGATTCCTAGAAGAAAATGTGTTTACTGGAGGTTTGCCAGGCATGCTTGCTATTATAATTCAGATCTGATGTGTACCCCAAAGTCCCATGGTTAAAGACTTGATCCCCAGTTTGATGTTATTGGGAGATGTTAGGACCTTGAAGACATGGGACCTAGTGGAGGGAAGTCAGGTCATTGAAGTTATGCCCTCAAAGGGGATTATAGGAGACCAAACTTTTTCCCCAACTTTTTGAAGCCGTGAGGAGAGCAGTTTTTGTCTACCATGCACTCTCACCACAGACCTAAAAGCAATAGGGCCAACCAGTCATGGACTGGAAACCATGAGCCTGAATAAACTTTTTCTCTTTATAAGTTGATTTTCTTGATTACATATTACAATGACAGAAAGCTGACAACATATTCTCTCAGGGTGGAAAAATAAAATCAGCCCTATAAAGAAGTGAGGAAGTAAGATGGGGTAGAGGTAGACTCTAAGCTGTGATATATTTTCAACAGAGGCCTCAGCCAATATCAAAGGGGGCTCTGAAGCAGGTCTGGCCCTTCAAAGATGCCCCATTATCAGGTAGGAAGCAGGGCCTTTGTGTACTGACAAGCCATTGGATGTGGGATATTCCTGGGTACATGACTTAACATTAACCAAAAAATACTCCCTTTCTAGGGCAAGTTTGAGAAAAGGACACCATGTGGGCTGTCAGCCAGCAACATTCTTAGTAGCTAGAAATGATGGTCAGAATCCTGAAGAATGAACCATGCACAGTACCTCAGCATCAACCATAGCTTCTGGTTTATTCCCAGTTTTTATGTCTTGTTCTCTCATGCTTTGTAATGTTGTTAGCACATCCCATTTAACCACTCCATAGCCATTTGGCTGCTAACTTTCTCCTTTTCTCCTAAATTGTCTCACCCTTTTACAAGTGTTGGGCCTGATGGCTTGCTGCCTATTCAAGTCCCTAAATGCCGGCTGGCTATTCAAGAGCTCATTTTGGTATATCAGTTCATCGCAGTCAAGTATGGCTAATAAGATAAATGATCAATTGGTCAGACCTAGAGGCAGAGCTAAGTAGGTTTCTTTCTTTCTTTCTTTCTTTTTTTTTTTTTTACTGCAGCAGATACTACTGGAGACACACCCATAATCCTTCATCCTCATCATTTCACTTCACCTTGACCTGAATTCCAATTGCCCTCACTGTATTTCTTTGCATTACAGACAAGTGAGGGGGGAGGCGCTCCCCCACATCATGTTTAGGAAGGACAGACTACAAAATGTGGCTGAAAGAGCTAGAAGTAAGTCACAGGGCTTCTTCGGAACCAAAGCCAATATCAAGTTCTGCAAGTCTATCTGTCTCCATATTCATGGATGAGCATGTCTCTCTACAAATCTCTGGATTAACAGGGCCACTCCAGTGGTTGGAAAGAGTTAGAAACCCGTTACATGGTTGCTTCAGGATCCTAACCAGGAGTTAGTTTGTGGTCTACTTCCTTAACTATAACCAGGGACACTGGACTTCAAGTTTTCCTCTTGGATGACGGCCTGAAAAAATAACCTTGTGTCCTACCAGGCTTTAACAAACTCTTGCTTATGGCTTTCTCTGTTTATCAGAGCTCACTTTTCCCACCTGACTCAGACCAGATAGGTCTGGTGAAACTAAAATCAATGACTAGTGAAAATCTGAGTATGTGATAACTCAGCTCCAATTCTCCTTATCACAATCATACTGAAGTATGTGTTCTACCTCGGCTGTCAGATTGCCGTAGTAGGACCAAGTTCAAATTATCTATAGTGGCAACTTATTTGATTAAAATTCTTTATGCAAAGTCTTCTCTTCCCTGTTTTACTTCCATACTTCCTGATGAAATTTTTTGGGATCACCTCCCAAATAAAATACTTATAGGCAAATCCTTGTAGAATGTCTGCTTCTTGGATAATTCATACTAAAATAATCATATCAGCCCAAATGCTTATGAGAATGAATTTTAGGTGATGACTAAGGCAATAGCAAGTGGAAAAAAATAATATGAATTTATAAATGAAAGACAATCTAAGGGGGAGATTAAAAGAATGACTTAAAATAGGGAAAATATGCCAGAAGAGACAAGAAAAATATAAACATTTCACAAGAGTAATTGCTGATATATATGTTGTTTCCCCTTACATAATTTTGTTTAGGACCAATATATTCCTTAAGTAACCATGATAAGAGATTTATAAATAACATACCGATCATCTTTATCATTTAGAAAACATTTTAAATACATATGTCAATTGTATGTATCTCAGGGACAGAAACAAATGTAGTAAACATTTGTTCTTTGTTCATTGTTCAGCCTCAAACACCCCACCATAGCCATTCTCTCCATTTGGGGAATCCTTCTCTATAAGTCATCTTGCAAGGTGGTACCCATCTCCCACTGTGGAAGCCAAAGATAACATCTCCCTGCCCTGTAATGATCATTGAAAAGGGTAAATATTTTCTTCCTGGACTTGAACCAGCACAGCAATATGAAAAATGCTGGTTATCTCCAGCACAGCATCAGCATTTGGATCAAAACCCTCCTGCATTGATCTTGACTGTGGGTCTTACAGCATGGTCCTCCCAAGTTTTCACAGTTCCTATTTATTTTCCCAGTGTGGTTGGTGATCAGACTCCATCCAATTCCACAATTCCCTAATATTCTTCCAATAAACACCATTTTTTGCTTTAAGGAGGCAATTAGTGCAGATGTATCAGTGGTGTATAGAAGCAAAATATTCCTGAAGAAAACATGGGAAATTTGGGATTAGTCTCCGAAACATGATGAAGTAGTAGTAGTGCATGGAACTCCTGTCAATATTTCTTTGAGATAATTTTGAACTCCCTGGTAATTGTTAAACCAAGCATTGATCTTCACATCTTCCCAATATATTTCCTGAAAGTGTTTATTTTTTCAAATTAAATAATATGTTTTGTTATAAATTTTTTTATTGGTTGTTCAAAACATTACAAAGCTCATGATATATCATCTTTCATACATTTGACCCAAGTGGATTATGAACTCCCATTTTTACCCCAAATACAAATTGCAGAATCACATCGGTTACACACTCACATTTTTACATAATGGCATATTAGTGACTGTTGTATTCTGCTACCTTTCCTATCCCCTACTATCCCCCTCCCCTCCCCTCCCATCTTCCCTCTCTACCTCATCTGCTGTTGTTCAATTCTCTCCCTTGTCCCCCCCCTTTCCCCTCACAACCTCTTATATGTAATTTTGTGTAACATTGAGGGTCTCCTACCATTTCCATATGCTTTCCCTTCTCTCTCCCTTTCTCTCCCCCCACTCGTCTTTGTTTAATGTTAATCTTTTCCTCATGCTCTTCCTCCCTGTTCTGTTCTTAGTTGGTCTCCTTATATCAAAGAAGACGTTTGGCATTTGTTTTTTAAGGATTGGCTAGCTTCGCTTAGCATAATATGCTCTAATGCCATCCATTTCCCTGCAAATTCTATGATTTTGCCATTTTTTAGTGCTGCGTAATACTCCATTGTGTATAGATGCCACATTTTTTTTATCCACTCATCTATTTAAGGGCATCTAGGTTGGTTCCACAGTCTAGCTATTGTTAATTGTGCCGCTATGATCATTGATGTGGCAGTATCCCTATAGTATATATCCCTTTTAAGATCCTCAGGGAATAGTCCGAGAAGGGCGATAGCTGGGTCAAATGGTGGATCCATTCCCAGCTTTCCCAAGAATCTCCATACTGCTTTCCAAATTGGCCTCACCAATTTGCAGTCCCACCAGCAGTGTACAAGTGTACCCTTTTCCCCACATCCTCGCCAACACTTATTGTTGTTTGACTTCATAATGGCTGCCAATCTTACTGGAGTGAGATGGTATCTTAGGGTGGTTTTGATTTGCATTTCTCTGACTGCTAGAGATGGTGAGCATTTTTTCATGTACTTGTTGATTGATTGTATGTCCTCCTCTGAGAAGTGTCTGTTCAGGTCCTTGGCCCATTTGTTGATTGGGTTATTTGTTATCTTATTGTTTAATTTTTTGAGTTCTTTGTATACTCTGGATATTAGGGCTCTATCTGAAGTGTGAGGAGTAAAAATTTGTTCCCAGGATGTAGGCTCCCTATTTACCTCTCTTATTGTTTCTCTTGCTGAGAAAAAACTTTTTAGTTTAAGTAAGTCCCATTTGTTGATTCTTGTTATTAACTCTTGTGCTATGGGTGTCCTATTAAGGAATTTGGAGCCCGACCCCACAATATGTAGATCGGAGCCAACTTTTTCTTCTATCAGACGCAGAGTCTCTGATTTGATATCTAGCTCCTTGATCCATTTTGAATTAACTTTTGTGCATGGCGAGAGAAAGGGATTCAGTTTCATTTTGTTGCATACGGATTTCCAATTTTCCCAGCACCATTTGTTGAAGATGCTATCCTTCCTCCATTGCATGCTTTTAGCCCCTTTATCAAATATAAGAAAGTTGTAATTTTGTGGATTGGTTTCTGTGTCCTCTATTCTGTACCATTGGTCCACCTGCCTGTTTTGGTACCAGTACCATGCTGTTTTTGTTACTATTGCTTTGTAGTACAGTTTGAACTCTGGTATCGCTATACCTCCAGATTCACACTTCCTGCTTAGAATTGCTTTTGCTATTCTGGGTCTTTTGTTTTTCCATATGAATTTCATGATTGCTTTATCTATTTCTACAAGAAATGCCGTTGGGATTTTGATTGGCATCGCATTAAACCTGTAGAGAACTTTGGGTAATATCGCCATTTTGATGATGTTAGTTCTGCCTATCCATGAACAGGGTACATTTTTCCATCTTCTAAGATCTTCTATCTCTCTCTTTAGGGTTCTGTAGTTTTCATTGTATAAATCTTTCACCTCTTTTGTTAGGTTGATTCCCAAATATCTTATTTTCTTTGAGGATATTGTGAATAGAGTGGTTTTCCTCATTTCCATTTCAGAAGTTTTGTTGCTGATATACAGGAATGCCTTTGATTTATGCATGTTGATTTTATATCCTGCCACTTTGCTGAATTCATTTATTAACTCTAGCAGTTTCTTTGTAGACCCTTTTGGGTCTGTTAAATATATTATCATGTCATCCGCAAATACCTAGACTTGAATCTATATGACATTTTTTTATTATTATAAAATTAAATATTATTTCTATGACCTATATTTCAAGTGCATGTTTTATAAATGCACATTTTCTGAATCTGTTCAACATTAAATATCAAAAAAGAAATATATTTCTCATTAATGGTCCATTTTAATTGTATTTAATGAAGAGTCTCTGAAAAAGAAATTGTTAAACTCAATAATACTGTGTGAAAACATCAAGAAAGTTCATCTAAGCTGCATAGTTAAAGATCAAACTAAAAAAATTAATAACTCTCAAAATAGTGATTTTCAAATACATTCTCATTTTAAAAATCAAGTTTTGTTTGGCCCATTTTTAACACAAAATATGAGATTCCATCTACCTAAAATTAAAAGTTAAGTCACAGAAGAACATCTGTGTTTTCGTTGTGTAAGAGTATTCAACTTTCCCATGTTAATTGATCCAAGACATCTTCTACTTCGTTTTGATTATCTGCATGACTTATCAGGAAATGAAGTGGGAATGCAAAGATTATTTGTGTGGCTATATTTATCTTAATTTTTTAAATGTTTAGTCTTATTTCTCTGTAAGAAATGCCTCTGAAGACTTAGATTTATTGACTTAAATACAAACATGAAGTCCGGTTAGAAAGATAGCAATAGAGACTTTGGTGTAGTATCTAACTGAAAATCTAGGTTCATATATTGTTAAAGCCAAAGAGAATTCAGCTATGCTATAAGCTTTAATATTTGTCTCCCCCTAAAATTCATATAGATGATAATTCACAATGGGGTGGGAGGCAGGCACTAGGGAAGAATAGAGTTACCTTAGATTAGGTAGAGGGGAGTGAAAGTAGGGAAGAAGGGGAGGAAAGGTGGGGATAGGAAGGATAGAAGAATGAACAGACATTATTACCTTATGTACATATATGACTGCATGACTGACATGATTCCACAACAGGTACAATCAGAAAAATGAGAAATTATACCCCATCTAAGTATATCAAAGTGTATAAATGCATTCTACTGTCATGTATAACTAAAACAAATTTTAAAATATTAAAAAAAATAACATCCAAAGAAATGGTAACATGAGGGAGGCCCTTTTGGAGGTAACTACATCATGAAGGCAGATGGTCCATGATTGGGATTAGAGCCCTTGTAAGAGACCCTTGAGAGCTGCCCTGCCTCTTTCATCATGTGAGGATAGAGCTAGAACTCACTATCTGTGAGGAAGTGGCTCTCATCAGACTAATCTACTGTATATCCAAACCTTCAGAACTGTGAAAAACACATTTGTTGGTTATAAACCATCCACTTTATTCTATTTTGTTATATTAGCCTAAATGGACTATCTATTGAAGGCAGATCTGTTTAATTTTCATGAAAACAATTATTATTTATCTGTTATGAAATAAAAACATTAATTCTTTGTTGTTTTCTTAACCTCTTAATAGAAAAGGAAGAGTGAGTTTTATGATTATACATTACTTGGACTATGGTTTCTATTGACCATTATAATGATGAACTATCAAATGATAAACTTGTTTTAATTTATAGATCTAACATATTACTTGCCAAATGACATATTTAAAAGACTTCTTTGGCAACCTTTTTAAAGAGTAAAAATTTTAAGTCCTTCTTACCCATAACTTACAGAAAAAAAAATAATAATCAAATCTCTAACAGGGCTTACAACACTTTCCAATATCTGGTTGCTCTAACCTCATTTCTTGTCACCTTCCACATAAATCATCAATTCTGGCAATGCTGAACATTTTGATGATCATGCCTTTTCATGTGTTCTCCTTAAAAAAAGTTATTTTTCTTTTCTTCACTCAAGTCCTATCTCAGATGTCATTTCCTCAGATAAGCTTTACGGAACTCCCCAAATGTTTCCCTCTCTTCTACAGCTACATGGTACCTGTTTAATAATCTTATGGGCACCTGAAGGCCTCTGTCAGGAATTTTCCAGCAGACTTGAGCATCTTAATGGCAGATGCCATGACTTATTCTCTGTGTCTCAGACGACTTGCACAGGAGCTGACATGTCCTTGGTCTTCATGTAGTTTTATTTTACTAATGAAAAAATAAATATCATATCCCTCTATAAGACTGCTGCTTTGAAACATACCATCCAATTACTGGGAGAGTTGTAGTGACAAGAGATTGAGAGAGTACCTTTAGCATGCAAACTGCAGTATTAGAAGTACTCTTTTCATTAAATCACTCCCATATATGGGAAGTGACTTTTTAAAAAAATTTTCTGAAATATACTATACATATGTTACAATTTGCTTACAATAGCTGAAGTGGAAGATCCACTCTAGGGGATCCAAGATGGCGGGCTAGAGGGAGGTTGCATTCTGTGTCACTCCAGGACCTGGAATTCAAGTAGTGGGAATACTGTTTCTGTGCAAGTGATTAGAGAGCCCACAAGAGCTGCTCCTGCACAGGAAGTCACAGCAGCCATGCGACTCAGGTCTACAGGCCTTAGCGTCAGCGTAGGACTCTCAGCCACTAGTCCATGCAGGACCTCTGGGTACCTGAGTAGGGCCACGAGCATTAGCATCCATGCAGGTCTCCTGGCCACCCACCTGTGCAGGAACTCTGGCCACCATTCCTGTGTGGACCCCCATCTACCTACATGGGGCTCCCCTGGTAGCCTCCATCTTGGGGCACTGCAACCACTGTCATAGTTGCCTACACACAATAGCCTGCACCTGGGGACACTGCACTGGGTCCAGAGATAGCGGTCAGCCACAATACTGCACACCATAGAGCTGCTCAATGCCACCCACTCACCCCACTGTACCCAACATCCCTCTCTGAAAGCAGTATCCTTCATCTTGGGACACCTTCCTCACCAACTTTAGTCTGGGCAACTCCCAGCTTGGAACACTGGCTGGGGCTTAGAAGCAATATGAAAGTACCAAAAGTCCCTGACTAACCCCTCTCCCCAGCAGCTGCTAACCCAGCACAGTGCTTGCGGCTACACTGCTGGTCCATAGTTTGCAAAAAACAGGGCTTGAACTGCCCAATATAAAACATCTCTCCATAACAGATACACAGCCCACAGAGCTCAACCCACAAGACTTCGGGAGATAGAGAGTTCCAGATTGGGAAATAGAAAGGAAGGGGGTGAGTGAGATACAGTTTAGAGACTAAATTAGAGACCAGGAATTGAAAGGTCTACAGGCAATATAAGGAGAAAAGACAAGGTTCCCCCACCATACAAGTGGGCAGAAAGGAGATCCTTGGAGGGCAGGCTCCAATCAGGGACCAGTAAGTGCTATGCCCCACCTCCAGGAGTTCCGCCCCTAAGACCAACCCTCCCACCCTAATAACCTTCACTAAACTGAAGATGCAGATACCAGCAACAACAGGCAACTTAACCTCTTGGGTGAGAAGGGAAGCTGGAAAGATAATGAAGTCCAACAAAAACAATCCTTATATCTTCCTTTGAGATTTTTTTTCCCTCTTTCTTCTCCCACCCTCACATCCCCAACATTTGTGAAACCAAGTACTTCTCATGTATCAGGCTACTGAGGAGTAGAATGTCTGAATAGTATATTACAGTGGTTTGTATTTTCTTTTATCTCCTATTTTTACATGTTTTATTTTTCTTAATGTTTATGTTTGTTTATTTTTTGTACTCTACTTTTTCTCTCTCTTCTCCTGTTAATAACCAACTTCTTTAGATTCTGCTTTCATGCTTTCTAAGATCTAATAACTCTATAACCTCACCTCCTACCCCCTCAACATATCATTTTACACCTAACCCCAGGTTCTTTGACCACCATTGGAAACTTTTGTAAACCTACTGATTATATTATAGACAATAATTAAACTTACCATTTCTGTATACTGTGACAAAAGTGAAAACATGGGATCTGTTCACATTGTTCTCCCCCTAAAAGGAGAGGTATTGGAAACCTCCAGGGACACAATAAACCTATAGGGTAAAAATTATAATGCCTCGATCCACAGTGCTAGAAGGGAAGACACATAAACAATATGAAAAAACAAGGGAAGAAAGTGCCCCAAATAAACCAAGATATTATATTATTAGAATCGATGGCCAACACAACAGAAGAAATGACAGAGAAGGAGTTCAGGATGTACATAATTAAGCTGTTCTGTGAATTAAAGGATGATATAAGAGAGAAAATACAGGCCAAATAATGATTTTGATAAAGAGCTACATAAACAGATACAGCAAGCAAAAGATTACTTCAATAAGGAGATAGAGGTTTAAGGACTGCCAAACAGAAATCTGTGAAATAAAAGAAAAAATAAACCAAATTAAAAGCTAAATAGAAAGCATCACCAACAGATTAGATCACTTGGAAAACAGGATCTCAAACAATAAAGACAAAATATATAATCTTGAAAATAATGTTGACCATATAGTGAAGATAGTAAGAAACCATGAACAGAATATGTCGCGACTTCTTGCCCGCAAGAAAGACGCAACTCAAGAATCTTCTTTCAGCAGTTTTATTCAGGCCCCTGATAGTTCTTCTTCTCCCTCTCGGATTCTTCTCCTACCCCCTCGGATGCCCCTCCCAGCCTTAATAAAGCATCTCAAGCCCCAATGCAAAGCAGCCACGTGGAGCTTTCTCATAGGGTGATGAAAAGTCATGCACCAACTCTCCCAAATAAGGAGTTGTTTGTCACAGACCACAGCGGAGCCAGCGCCATCTTGTAATGGCGACCATAATTTGCATAAACGGCAGAAGCGGCTCACCACAGTTCCCCCTTTCTGTTTTCTTAAAACAATACAGGCGAGAGTAGAGGTCCTATCCCACTGTGCAGAAGTGGCTGCATAGTATGGCTCAGTCCCAAGGAGGGCCCTTCCCCAGATCCGAGACCATATCAGCCGACGCCTTTTTTCGTGGGGCGGGGAGTGGACGCGTCTAACCCGCATGCAATAGGACATGCTCTCCTTGAGGTCCACGTCAAGGATCACTCAAGTGCAGTGCTTTGCCTCGCATCCTGTATCGTGACGATGATGGACGAAGGGGGATACCTGAGGCTGAACTGTGGCTGTTTATCACGACAAACAAGTTGACAGCACCCTGAAAGAAAGGCACGGAC
>NW_026000057.1:16886401-16978624 GCF_001458135.2 Marmota marmota marmota | reverse complement strand
CAACTACGGACCATTTTCCAAAGGGGTATCACCCCACCCTCTAATATGCCCTGCTCAGAAGCAAAGTCAAGATCTTTGCCCAATTTATCCCAACTAGGTACAGTAAGGCTGCCCGAAAATGCAAACCACGGTGCAGCGATATCTACCTTCTGTAAAAATCTCTGTAAAGTACTGTGTTTCACTTCCAGACCCTTAGAACGTAACAGGCCATCTAGGGCCAGAAGAAGCGGACTGGAAGGTGCGGCACCCATGACACAACAACAAAAGAAGCACAAAAAACAAAAGCAAAATGACACAACAAGAGAAACACAGAAAACAAAAGCGAAAGTAAAAACGAAAGTACACAATGCAGCTGCTGCCCCGCTTTGGTCGCGGATCCCACTTACTTGGGACTGATTCCGCTTTGATTGCGGATCCCACTCACCTGGGACTACGGTGCACCACCCCTGACTGCTGAAAGTTCTGACTCCCGGGTTTCGGCACCACTTGTCGCGACTTCTTGCCCGCAAGAAAGACGCAACTCAAGAATCTTCTTTCAGCAGTTTTATTCAGGCCCCTGAATAGTTCTTCTTCTCCCTCTCGGATTCTTCTCCTACCCCCTCGGATGCCCCTCCCAGCCTTAATAAAGCATCTCAAGCCCCAATGCAAAGCAGCCACGTGGAGCTTTCTCATAGGGTGATGAAAAGTCATGCGCCAACTCTCCCAAATAAGGAGTTGTTTGTCACAGACCACAGCGGAGCCAGCGCCATCTTGTAATGGCGACCATAATTTGCATAAACGGCAGAAGCGGCTCACCACAAGAATATTCAAGTATTATGGGATAACATAAACAGACGAAATTTAAAATTTATTAGGACACATGAAGGAATAGAGTTATAAACCAAAGGAATGAACAATCTATTCAATGAAATAATATCAGAAAATTTTCCAAACATAAAGAGAGAATTGGAAAATCAAATATCAGAGGCTTCCAGGACACCAAATGCACAAAATCACAATAGATCTACACCAAGTGACATTATAATGAAAATGTCTACCATACAGAATAAGGAGATAATTTTAAAAGACACAGAGAAATGAATCCAATTACATATAGGGGAAAACCAGTTAGGATATTTGCAGTATATTCAACCCAGACCCTCAAAGCTAGAAGACCCTGAAAGAACATATACCAAGCTCTGAAAGAAAATGGATACCAACCAAGAATCTTATATTCAGCAAAATTAAGCTTCAGATTTGATGATGAAATAAAAAACCTTCCATTATAAACAAAGTTAAAAGAATTTACAAGCCTACACCACAGAGCATCCTCGGCAAAATATTCCATGAGGAGGAAATGGAAAACAACATCAAAAATCAGCAAAGGGATGTAAAACACTAAAGGAAATACCAATCAAAAGAAAAAACATGTCAAGTTAAATACCAAAAATAAACAAAAATGATAGGAATTCAAATCATATCTCAATAATAACCCTGAATGTTAATGGCCTAAACTCACCAATCAAAAGCCAAGACTGGCAGACCCAACAATATGCTTTCTTCCAGAGACTCATCTCATAAGAGAAGACTTTCACAGAATTAAGGTGAAAGGTTGGGAAAAAACATACCACTCACATACAGCAAGTAAACAAGCAGGGGTTTGCATCTTTGTATCAAATAAAGTAGACTTCAAGCCAAAGTTAATCAAAAGGGATAAAGAAGAACATTTCATACTGCTCAAGGAAACCATACATCAAGACATGACATAACAATTATAAATATATATGCCCCCAAACAATGGAGCATCTACGTTCATCAAACAAACTCTTCTCAAGTTCAAGAGTCAAATAGACCACAACACAATAATTCTGGGTGATTTTAACAAACCTCTTTCATCCCTAGATAGATCTTCCAAACCAAAGCTAAAAGAAGAAACTATAGAACTCAATAATACAATCAATAACTTAGACTTAAAAGGCATATATAGTATTTCATTCAGCAATTAGTGAATGCACTTTCTTCTCAGCAGCACATGGATCCTTCTCTAAAATAGGACATATGTTATGCCACAAAACAAGTCTTAGCAAATACAAAAAAGAGATACTACCCTGTATTCTATTAGATCATACTGGAGTGAAATTAGAAATCAATGATAAAACAAAAAATAGAAACTACTCCAACACCTGGACACTAAAAATATGCTATTTAGTGAACAATGGGTTGCAAAAGACATCAAAGAGAAGATTAAAAGATTCTTAGAAATAAATAGAACACTGATACAACATATGGAAATATCTGGGACACTATGAAGGCAGTACTAAGAGGAAAGTTCATTGCATAGAGTTCATTTCTTAAAAGAAGAAAAAGTCAACAAAAAAATGACTTAACAATACATCTCAAAGCCCTAGAAAAAGAAGAACAAACAAACACCAAAAGCAGAATACAGGAAACAATTAAAATAAGAACTGAAATCAATAAAATTGAAACAAAAGAAACAATTGTAAAAACAAAAAGTTGGTTCTTTGAAAAAAATAAATAAAATTGATAAACCCTTAGCCATGCTAATGAAGAGAAGGAAACAGAAAACTCAAATTATTACCATGCATGATAAAAAAAGAAATATCACAAGAGACACTACAGAAATACAGAAGATAATTATAATTATTTTGAAAATTTGTACACCAGTAAAATAGAAAATATCAAAGGCATCAACAAATTTCTAGAGTCATATGATTTTCTCAATCCGGATCAGGATGATATACACAAGATAAACAGATCACTTTCAAGCAATGAAATAGAAGATGCCATCAGAAGCCTAACAACCAAGAGAAGCTCAGGACCAGATGTATACAAAGCAAAATTCTATAAACCTTCTAAGAAGAAATAATACCAATACTCCTCAAATTATTTCATGAAATACAAAAATAGGGAAAACTTCCAAACTCATTCTATGAGGCCAATATCACCCTGATTCCAAAACCAGACAAAGACACATCAAAGAAAGAAAACTTCAGATAAATATCTCTAATGAATATAGATGCAAATGTTCTTAATAAAATTCTGACAAATCAAATACAAAAACATATCAAAAAGATAGTATACCATTACAGATTCAATGCTATTCCCATCAAAATCCCAATGGCATTCCTTGAAGAAATAGAAAAAGCAATCATGAAATTCATCTGGAAAAATAAGAGACCCAGAATAGCTAAAGTAATTCTAAGCAGGAAGAGTGAAACTGGTGGTATCGCAATTCCAGATTTTAAACTATACTGCAGAGCAATAGTAACAAAAACAGCATGGTACTGGCACCAAAACAGGCTGGTAGACCAATGGTGCAGAATAGAGGACACAGAGACAAATCCACAAAATTACAACTACCTTATATTAGACAAAGTTACTAAAAGCATGCAATGGAGAAAGGATAGCATCTTCAACAAATGGTGCTGGGAGAACTGGAAATCCATATGCAACAAAATGAAATTGAGTCCCTTTCTCTCACCAGGCACAAAAGTCAACTCAAAATGGATCAAGGAGCTAGAAATCAAACCAGAGACTCTGCGTCTAATAGAAGATAAAGTTGGCCCTAATCTTCATCACATGGGAGCAGGCCCCAAATTCCTTAATAAGTCACCTATAGCATAAGAGTTAAAACCAAGAATCAACAAATGGGATGAATTCAAACTAAAAAGTTTTTTTCTCAGCAAGAGAAATAATATGTGAGGTGAATAGGGATCCTACATCCTGGGAACAAATTTTTACCCCTCAAACATCAGATAGAGCTCTAATCTCTAGAGTATACAAAGAACTCAAAAAGTTAAACAACCAAAAAACAAATAACCCAGTCAACAAATGGGCCAAGGACCTGAACAGACACTTCTCAGAAGAGGATATACAATAAATCAACAAATACATGAAAAGATGCTCACCATCTCTAGCAATCAGAGAAATGCAAATTAAAACTACTCTAAGATACCATCTCACTCCAATAAGAATGGCAGCCATTATGAAGTCAAACAACAATAAGTGCTGACGAGGATGCGGGGGAAAAAGGTACACTCATACATTGCTGGTGGGACTGCAAATTGGTGCAGCCAATTTGGAAAGCAGTATGGAGATTCCTTGGAAAACTGGGAATGGAACCACCATTTGACCCAGCTATTCCTCTTCTCGGACTATACCCAAAAGACCTAAAAAGAGCATACTACAGGGACACTGCCACATCAATGTTTATAGCAGCACAATTCACAATAGCTAGACTGTGGAACCAACCAAGATGCCCTTCAATAGATGAATGGATTAAAAAAATGTGACACTTATACACAATGGAATGTTACTCAGCACTAAAAAATAACAAGATCATGGCATTTGCAGGCAAATGGATGGCATTAAAGCAGATTATGCTAAGTGAAGTTAGCCAATCCCTAAAAAACAAATGCTGAATGTCTTCTCTGATATAAGAGGGGTGACTCAAAATGGGATAGGGAGGAAGAGCATGAGAAGAAGACTACCACTAAATAGGGAAGAGAGGTGGGAGGGAAAAGGAGGGAGAAGGGGAGTTGCACAGAAGATGGAAGGAGACTCTCATCATTATACAGAATACATGTATGATGTTGTGAGGAGAAAAAGAAAAAAAAGTGTGTCACATTAGATTGGATAGAGAGAAGTGATGGGAGAGGAGGGGAGGGGAAGGGGGGATAGGAAGGGCAGCAGAATAGAATAGACATTATGATTGCTGTATGTATATAGGTGATTGCATGACCAATGTGATTCTGCAATCTGTACAATCAGAAAAACGAGAAATTATACCCCAATTGATTCAAATGTATGAATTGCCAAGATCATTGTAATGTCATGTGTAGCTAATTAAAAAAAAAAAAAAGAGGTGGGATTTTGGCCTGCCAACAGGACTGGGACATCAAGGGATAGAAGAGAAAAAATAAAAATAAAGGGTAGAGGGAATTACAAAGAATTAGCCCAAAATTCTAGTGTGATTTCCCCTTTAGGCATTGGCAAAATCCTAAGCTGTGCACAAGCAGAGTAAGACCCCCAGAAACCAAGCGGAAATCAGCAGATGATTGCTAAAGAGCTGAGCAAGGATATCAACAGTTTCACACTGCTAGGAAAATAGAGGTAGGGATTCAAGCTTTGTCAAGGTGTAGAGGCCTTGCTAAATGCCCTAGGTTATCAGCTGAAGTCTCAGAAGAACTACTTACTTAGAAATATGGGTATAAGCTAGGAGTAAGAGCTAGGCTCTGTAAGTCAAAACCACTGTCTGAGCTTCTGCCTCAGATTTGGGGAATCTATCTTAGGAGTAAGCTACAACTAGAAAAATGTCAACTCTAACAAAAACCACTCTCAAATAGATCAAAGTGATCACCCAATTGATAAATAACATGGCCAGGAGATGCATTCAAACAACTGAGTTGTAGAATATGTGCTCTTAAACCATACTGTTATCCTGCCTCTGGGCATATAATACTACCCACAGGAAGGATTAGGAGAAAATATCAGATGTTAGGGTTGAATGAGTTTTTCAGAAGCTTTAATATTCATTATTTCATTGTCCTAGAGCCCCTGAAGAGCAATTGCTCCCACTTTACAGATGGAAAACAGAATTAAGTAATTTGTTCAAGGTCAATAGAAACATGTGGGAGAGACCTGGATCTTAGCTTGGCCACTTATTAGCTGTGTGCTTCTTTAACTTCCCTCATTCAACTCTGAAACAGAAATACTAATAACATCTCTTGCAAGAAGCAAAGAAGAATATGTAAAGCACACAGCATAGAGTTTTGTATTAAAGGTGCTCAATAAATGTTAAAAAAAATATATATATAGTACACCATGATCAAGTGGGGTTTATCCCAGAGATACAAGATTGGTTCAACATACAGAAATCAATGAATGTAATTCATCACATCAATAGATTTAAAGATAAGAATCATATGATCATCTCAATAGATGCAGAAGAAGCATTCAACAAAACACAGCATGGCTTCATGTTCAAAACACTAGAAATTTAAGGATAATAGGAACATATCTCAACATTGTAAAAGTTAACTATGTGAAGTCCCAGGCCATTTATTATTTTAAATGGAGAAAAATTGAAAGTATTCCCTCTAAAATCTGGAACAAGACAAGGATGCCCTCTTTCACAACTTCTATTTAACATCGTTCCTGAAACTCTAACCAGAGCAATTAGACAGGTGAAAGAAATTAAAGGGATACGGATAAGAAAAGAAGAATTCAAATTATCACTATTTGCTGATGACATGATTCTATAACTAGAAGATACAAAAAAAACCCACCAGAAAACTTCTAGAACTAATAAATAAATTCAGCAAAGTAGCAGGATATACAATCAACACCCATAAATCAAAGGCATTTCTGTACCTAAGTGACAAATCCTCTGAAAGAGAAACTAGAAAAACTACCCTATTTACAATAGCCTCAAAAAAAATAAAAAGTAAAATGAAATACTTCGAAATCAACTTAATGAAAGAAATGAAAGAGCTCTACAATGAAAACTACAAAATGCTAAAGAAAGAAATTAAAGAGGACCTTAGAAGATGAAAAGATCTACCTTGTTCTTGGATGGGCAAAATCAATATTGTCAAAATGATCATACTACAAAAGAACTATACAGATTTAATGCAATTCCAAGCAAAATCACAATGATATTCCTCATAGAAACAGAAAAAAAAAAGTCATAAAATTCCTCTGGAAAAATAAGAGACCCAGAATAGCTAAAGCAATTCTTAGCAAGAAGAGTGAAGGAGGTGGCATCCCTATACCAGACCTAAACTATACTACAGAGCAATAGTAACAAAAATGGCATGGCATTGGCACCAAAATAGACTTGAAGACCAAAGTTACAGAATATAGAACACGGAGACAAACCCACAAAAATACAGTTATCTCATATTAGACAAAGGCACAAAAACATATATTGGAGAAATGATAGCCTCTTCAACAAATGGTGCTGGGAAAACTGGAAATCCATATGCAAGAAAATAAAATTAAGCCCCTATCTATCACCATGCACAAAACTCAACTCAAAGTGGATCAAGGACCTAGGAATTAGACCAGAGACCCTCCACCTAATAGAAGAAAAAGTAGGCCCAAATCTTCATCATGTCAATTAGGCCCTGACTTCCTTAATAAGACTCCTATAGCACAAGAAATAAAATCAAGAATCAACAAATGGGATGGATACAAACTAAAATGCTTCTTCCCGGCAAAAGAAACAATCAGTGAGGTCAATAGAGAGCCTACATAATGGGAGGAAAGTTTTACCACATACACATCAGACAGAGCTCTAATCTCTAGGATATATAAAGAACTCAAAACTCTTAACACCAAAACAATCAAATAACCCAATCAATAAATGGTCCAAGGAATTAAACAGACACTTCTCATAAGGTGATATACAATCAATGAACAAATACATGAAAAAATGTTCAACATTGCTAGCAAGTAGAGAAATGCAAATCAAAACTACTCTAAGATATTATCTCACTCCAGTCAGAATGGCAGCTATTAAGGATACAAACAATAATAAGTGTTGGTGAGAATGTGGGGAAAGACACATTCATACATTGCTGGTGGGACTGCAAATTGGTGCAACCAATCTGGAAAGCAGTATGGAGATTCCTTGGAAAACTTAGAATGGAACCACTATTTGACTCAGCTATCCCACTCCTTGCTTTATACACAAAGGACTTAAAAACAGAATACTACAGTGATGCACTCACATAAATGGTTATAGAAGCAAAATTCACAATAGCTAAATTGTGGAACCAACCTAGATGCCCTTCAGTAGATGAATGGATTAATAAACTGTGGTATATATATACACAATGGAATATTACTCAGCATTAAAAGAGAATAAAATTATGGCATTTTCAGGTAAATGATGGAGTTGGAGAATTGTAGGGATTCTGACCATGGAAATATACAGGGAAGTATTCCTCTGGTAAAAAAAAAAAAAAGAAAAAAGAAAGAAAGAAAAAGACAAAAAAGTCCTGGGGTTGTGGGGTGGATAACAGGCACTCTCTTTCCCACTTTTAGAATGCCCTGCAGTTTCTCCTGGGAACTAATAAATAACTAATACATGTGCTATGTCTAGCTGCTGTGGCAATGCTGGTAGAGTCTTATCAGTCTGGCCCTTGCTCTCAGGCACACAGCTCCTGGGAACAAAGAAATTCTCTTTTTAGACAACCACAATGTTTCACTGAGCCTAAACCTGTCCATATAACAGTAACTTTATACAATAGACTTTCTTGAGAGCTACACAAAGCTCCTCACAATACACATTGCAACTTAGTATGCAACTGAGGAATAAGCTGCATAATGTTGCTAAGTCTGTAATCTGCCTAGTAATACAATGAACAATATGTACTAATGATGCCACTGACCAAAAGTAACCTATTCATATAAACAAAGCTTGGCAGCTTGGCCTCTCTGCCATTCTGCCATCTTTTTTTCCTGCCTCTGCATCTTGGCTCTGTGTCTCCATTTTATTTTCCTGAGAATATTATGCTCAGTGAAGTAAGCCAATCCCAAAAAAACAAATGCCAAACGTATTCTCTGATATGATAATGCTGATACAGAATGGGGATGGTGGGGGAGTATGGGAGGAATGGAGGAACTTTAGATAGGCAAAGGGGAGAGAGGGAAAGAGAGGGGGAAGGGGGGTAGGAGCGATGGTGGAATGAGATGGACATCATTACCCTAAGTACATGTATGAAGACAAGAATGGTGTGACTCTAGTTTGTATACAACCAGAGACATGAAAAATTGTGCTCTAAATGTATACTATGAATTGAAACACATTCTACTGTCATATATAACAAATTAGAATAAACAAATTTTTAAAAAAATAAACCCATTCTATTTGTGTGTGATTTAATAACTTTTAATCACATGTAATAAGTTAAAACATAAACCACAACTAAACCAATAAAAGAGGTGTTATGTGCTTTCTATAATATGGAAAAAGTAATAGGTGTCTAGAAGTTAGAGAATAAAAGACAGTAAAAATAAACAAGACACAGACAACTTCCTTGAAAGAATGGACTGATATTTACAGCCTCTCCTGGTTTCCTTTCATCATTCATTATATGCATTTCTATTTAACATTTAACAAAACCAGGTTATTGCAAGGCAACAAATAACTTTTTTCTGGAAAAATTTTTAAGGGAATACTTTTTCTTGATTCATGAGAAAACTTTTGTCATATTGTAGTGTCTTCATTATCATCAATAAAAACAAACAATTATGACTGCATAGTTCCATAAATTAAACAACCATGCACATCTCTTTTTCCTCCATAGTAAAGAAAGTGCTCACAAAAAAAATTGATAAGTGACATCATCCCTTTGTAATTTAAATTAATATCATAATAGTCAAAAGGGCAGATCCAGAGAGTGGTAATAAAAGCTTTGGATCAGAAAGGAGTGTAAAGGATGTTATTGCCACTCAGGATGTGTCTTAAAGAATATTTAATTCCACAGCCAAAATGTGGACGATAACTTGAAATAATAGAATAGAAGCCTCAAAGTGTAAATAAAGAACTGATGACAATCTAGTCACTGTTAGACATGTGCTGTTCAATACAGTAGCCATCAGTCACATATAACTTATAATTTTAATTTTAATAAAATTAAGTAATATGAAAATTCAGTTCCTCCATTACGTTGGACACATTTTAAGTGCTCAATGCCCCCATGAGCTTAGTGGCCACCTCAGAAGAACATCCATCATTGCAGAAAGTTCCACTACTCAATGCTGTGCAGAAGGAATGTAACTCACATTCGCAGTAGGTAAAAAAGGAAATATAATATCTAGGAAAAAAAATTTAACCAATCAGGTTAATGATATCTATAATGAAATCTACAATACACCTACACTGAAGAAAGTAATTGAAGAAAACAGTAAAGAAAGGAAAGACATCCATGTCCATACATTGGAAGGATTGATATTTTTATAAATGTCCCATGCAACTTAAAGTGATCTATAAATTCAATACAATCCCTATCAAAATTCTAATGATATTCTTCACAAAAGTATAAAATAGTCCTAAAATTCACATGGGACCTCAAAAGATTATACTAGTCAAAATAACATTAAACCAAAAGAAAAAAAGCTACATCTAAATCATAATATCTAAATTAAAAGCCTAAAACAAAGCTATATCAACCAAACAACATGGAACTGGCGTAAAAATTGACACAAACCAATGTAACATAATAAAGAGTGCAGACATTAATTCATGTATTTATAGTTAGCTGACTTTCAATAAAGACAATCTCTTTAATAAATGATGCTCAGAAAAATTGCAGAAGAATGAAACTAAACCACCATCTCTCAACATAAACTAGATAAAAGACTTGTAAAACCCCAAATTATAAAACTTCTGGAAGAAAACATAGGAAACTCTCTTTCAAAATTTTCATAGAGCTATCATTAGGCTGGGCAATGATTTTTTATATGACCCTACAAGCAAAAATACCAAAAGTAAAAATTGAAAATAATATAACAGAAAACTAAAAAGCTTATTCATAACAAAGGAAATAATAGGGAGACTGAGGGGACAACCTACAGTATGAGAGAAAATATTTGAAATTTTTTTCATTCAACAAGAGATTAACATTTAGCATATATAAAAAACTAAACTCAATAGCAAATAATAATGATAATATAATTTTTAAAAGGGAAAATGACCTGAATAAGCATTTCTCAAATGAAAATATTCAGCAAAACTACTAATAAATAATATGATTTAAAAGTGATAAAATGACTTGAATAAACATTCCTGAAAAGAAAATATATAAACAGCCAACAATTATACAAAAAATTGCTCAACATCACTAATCATCAGGGCAAAAATGACAATGAGATATTTTCTCATGCCAGTAGAAGGGCAATTATAAAAAAAGACCAGAAAAAAAATGCTGTCAATGATATAGAGAAAGAATTCCCACACAATGCTGGTAGGAATGTAAATTAAATGTAAATGGAGAACAGCAGGAAGTTCCCTAAAAAATCAGAAAAAGAAGTACCATGATCCAGCATTCTCACTACTGGTTCCATATCCTAAGGAAATTAAATCAGTTTGTCAACAAGATATCTTTCATCCTGTGGATATTGCAGCCAAGATATGGAATCAACCCAGGTGCCATCAACACAGACCAATGGATAAAGAAAATGTGGCATAACCCACTTGAATCAAACGTATGAAATATGATATGTCAAGAGCTTTGTAATGTTTTGAACAACTAATAATAAAAATTTAAAAAAAAAGAAAAAACTCAGAAAAAAAAAAGAAAATGTGGCATACATACCAATGGGATACTTTCCAGCTTAAAAAACAAACAAACAAAAAAAAAAAACTAGAATTGTCATTTGTGCAATATAGAAAAAACTGGAGAACATTATGTTAAGTGAAATAAGCCAAGCACAGAATGAAAAATACCATGTTTTCACATGTTGAAGTGATTAAGTTGATACCATAAAACTAAGGAGTAAAATAGTAGTTATAGAGTCTGGGGAAGGTTAGGGAAAGGGGTGGATGGAAATAGGATGGTAACGGATCAAGGAGTACAATTAGGAGGAATAACTCTAGTGTTCTATAGCATCATAGGATAACCATGGTCAAAAGTTATTAATGGTACATTTCAAAATAAATAACACAGAGGATTTTGAACGGCCTCAACACCAAGAAATGATAAAACTTTTGATGTGTGATGGATATGCCAATTACCCTCATCTGATCATTACATATTGTATACATGTATTGAAATGTCACACTGTACATTTATAAGTATCTATAGTTATTATGTATTAATTAAAATAAGAATTATATAGCCCATCAAATAATAATAAAATAGTATATTTTGAAAAAATCTATGGTTAGAAAATTTTTCTGTTGAAGTAATTTAAGGAGTAGAATTATATGTGAGAAGTAATCAATGGTAAAGTATAAATCTTTGCATAACTAAGAATAATAGTTTTAATGTATTTCTTAGGTATTTCATTAACATTTCTTGCAAAATCGAGAAACTTCTAAATTTCATCTATTAATTAAAACACAAAATAATATTTTGCCTATTATGAATAATTATACTTGGAGGAAAAAATACTACAATGCTAGGCTGTCTCAAAAATATAAGAACTGATCTTATTTCATTTTTGTTTGATTAGATGTCATTTCAATAACTCCTTTTGTAGTTTGGACATTTAAAGCTTGCAGAATAATATCAGCTTCTCCAGGGCAAAGGATCAATCAGAGACAGAATAAGAGTCATTTTTTATTCCTGTATTATTCCTGACCAAAATGAAGAATGAAAATTTTATAACTATATAAAAGTTATTGTTAATTACTTCCTACATCTTCATGAAATTTTATATTGTTTTACTTGTGCTTTTTTAATAAAAGACTCTAAAAGTCATTTTTCTCTATACTGAAAAATATCAGAAAAGTTCTATTCAAGAGAAAGTTCATTGGTCTTGGAAACAAAGGAGAGAAGGTCTTTTTCTGTTTGACATTTTTAATTGTGTGACAAAGTCTAATCATCTTTCTCTGCCTCCATTTTTTCATAGATCAAAAACGTGTTTGAACTAAATGATCTACTGCTAAAGATGAGTTAGCATTTGCCATGCTTTTACTCACTTCTGGCAGACATTACTAACCAAATAGTATCCTTTCCAATGAATCCTCAGCATCATTGGCACAACACCCTCCAAGAACAATCAATTAATTTATATTTGCATAGTCAGCTTGACCTGTTCTAAAACCCATTGGAGCCATAATAGCTTTCAAAATGGTATAAAATATATCTTCTTTTTTATATAAAGGAAAGAATCAAAAAGACAGACTAAACTGTCTTGAATGAATCCCAAAGGTAATGATCCATTTATGAATGATGATGACATGGACATTGTGACATTTAAATATTTAGGTGAGTAATGAGGGATTCAAAGCGATTGATCAAAGGTCATTATGGGAGCATTCTAGAAGCTGTTTGAGGGTTGAAGGAGAAGAAGGAGTGGTCCCAAAGGCAGGAATAGCCAAAGTCAAAAGATGACCACTCCATGAACTAGAGTATCAGGCTGAAAAGACGTTTCACAAGAAGAGATTTTTCAAAGGAAGAGACAATTGGTTTTGATCACCAATCAGTGTAAAAAGTGAACAAATGTTGTGAAGAAGTCAAATATTTATACCCTAAAGTATGGTTTATTTCTCCTCTATTCAACACCCTATAGGGAGGTTTCTAGTTTATTTTTGTTTAAACCTTCCAATATAATTAAATTCCTATCACCTTGCACCAATTCATACATAAAATCAATCAATTCTCACTTTATTGATTTTATTAACTCATTAACAACTATTAATTATTACAAGATTAACTGTCATGTTTTAAAATGAGATTTACAATAACAACTGCATACTTTCTACTGGAAAAAGTATTTTCTTTATTATAAGCCAATTATCTTTTAAGTGAGATTCATTATTTAATTATAAGATTAATATACACCATCATCTGTTAGATTATTGCAAAATCAGGTGTTGGCAGGAGTTCCTCAGATTCATGTGATGGATTTATAAGTCAATTTAAAGCTATATATGAGATAAGCTTGGGAAACTTTTTGATTCACATAATTCTATGGTTTGTTATTTAGTATCAGCATCAACAAATTATGAATTGAGCTAAATATCTGTGACTCCCTCCCCTCTAATGCCTCACTGATCAGTATCTGTAGAATTCCAATGTCCTTTCAGCACGGTCACTGTCCCTTACTGAGCAGGCTCCAGTGAATGGTGTCCTACTCTTACAGATTGTCACCTCCTGCCCTCCAACACCTTCTCCTAGAAAACTAAGGGGCAAAACATATGGATGGGATGGGATTCTCAGTTCTCAGACCTACTTTAATTAATTGTATGACTTTCTACAGTTGCTTAACACTTTTTTTTTTTTTTTTTTTTTTTTGGTACTAGGGATTGAACTCAGGGGCACTCAACCACTGAGTCACACCCCCAGCCCTATTTTGTATTTTATTTAAAGAAAGAGTCTCACTGAGTTGCTCAGTGCCTCACTTTTTCTGGGACTGGCTTTGAACACACGGTCCTCCTGCCTCAGCCTCCCAAACTCCTGGGATTATAGGTGTGCACCACCCTTCCCAGCTTAAAGTGCCTTATAACACTTTTTAACATCTTTTTCTTATTTAAAGATATGGAGAGTACTATCTGTATCTTAGTTCTGTTATGCGGTTTAAGTAAAATGAAACACTTAATATCATACATATTGCCAGACACCTTGTAACTTTCCAAAATAAGTTATTAGTATAATCATTATCACTCCCATTCATTAGGATACTCTGTTCTGACAAATGAGACCCCATAACCTGAAAATTAATTCATAATGGTATGTTAAATGTTGATACTGTAATCTTGATCGGTCTTGAGAGTTAGGCATTGGGTAAATATTGCGATGGAATAATTATGTTCTGTAGTTGATGCTTATTCCAGACTTTCTCATATTTATGTCTTCAATTTTCATGGATATTAAAACTCCAAAGAAGTAAGATAACATGATCAGACAAATTTAAAAAACTACTGAATAAAACAAAATTGAAAAGGATTTTTTACTGTAGCAATTCTCCAAATTTATTAATATGCTCATATACATTGTATTTGGGAAGGAATCTTCAAAAACCAATTGGAGCTCTTGAGTCATTTCCAGACCCTGGGTCCTCTGAAACAAACTAGAGAAACCCTGATAGAGGAAGGGCATTCATAGAAAAATGTGATGCATGGTCTATTGTTTCTGTTAGTTTCTTCATAATTCTAGATAATTTCCCAAGTTATCCAGTTTATAGGGTGCAAAACACAAATGCCTGCATCAAAATTTCTTAAAATATCTAGTCAAATTCTGTGTCATAAAATTGACATTTCTGGAGAAGCATTGAACCGTCTGCCTTCCTTTGTTTCTCACTGCAAATTACTTGAAATTGAGGACTTGCTTAAAAAGTGCTTATACCTGTTCCCGTCTGTCTTCGTCTCTTCAAAAATACCCCATTCTGTGCTTCAATAAAGATGCTAATTCTCATATTATTTCCCCTGCAATGAGTTTCTAATTATATCTGGATAATCAAGAGCAACGCTTGTGCATACTTCCTGAGAACTGCATATAAAGAATCCAAATAACTAAAATGCTTGGCTTGGAATTTATGTATTTCTGCCTTAAATACTTTTCCAAAATAAAAGTGGTAGCCAGTAGCAACCTCAGTGTCAATTAATATACATGATGCTCTCCAGCTGAGTACAGAAATGTGATTACTGACAAAGAACAAAAATGGAAGAAGAGGGGGAGGACTTACAATTATGCACAATCACCATACTGCATTTTTGTTTTGCAATCTGGGAATTTTAGAGATAATCATGTGACCATAAAGGGCAGTCCCCAGAAAGTCTGGGCTCAGATGGGGAAAACACTTCATATGGAGATTCAGGAATGGAAAACCAAAGTAAACAAAATGACAAAAATGATGAGGGAGATACCATCTAATTGAAGCAGTTTTATTGGAAAATTGTATTTATTTTTATTGTTGCATAATAGTGGGATTAATTATGTTATATTCATGCATGCACATAGCATAATTTAATTAAATAGTCTCAAATTTAAAAATTAAAGCTTGAAATACATATTTCTTAGTAACAATAATAGAATTGTTCTTAACAATAAATACATTCTTTCTCTCCTTTCATTTTTACTGTAACCTGAGGATATGAATATTTTATATTGAAACATAAGTAATTGTCTTAAATAAGTAATCACCTATGTGACAAAGAGTAACAATTTGGAGTACAAGTATGTACATGCATAATCTCAGTTATAGAAAGGAATATGTATATAATTTTACAGACTAAAGCATCAGTAGAGTAGCACATTCCCAACATCACAAAAAGAGCAAATTTCAGAACATGATTCCAACCCATATCGCCATGATTTCAGTTCCAGGCTCTTAGATAGCTAAACAATTATGCTGTAGTCCTCTCCTGTAATGTGATTCATGAAGAGACTTCAAAATCTGCTACACATACCTAAAGTCATTCTAGAACTGGGCTTATCTTTCCCTGTGAGAGTTCGTGGACACATCCTTGGAAAACTAATTTCCATATTTTCTGAAAAGAATAGTGTATATTTAGAATACTGCTAGAATATCTTTTCTTAGAAGTATCTGCCTTGTCTTTGTCCCATACTACAGCTCTTCCTATCAGCCCATTTCTGGTTGGTACACCGTGCACTTAATGCCAACTCTGAGAGATGCTTTTCAGATCCACCACTGTAAAGGCAGCCTGACTTGGCTTGTGGGATTGTCGAAATCTGTATCAGAACTTTGTCTTCACTTAGGATATCTATCAGAGACTACTTTTAAAATACAATGGCAGGGCTAGGATTGTGGCTCAGGGTTAGAGCACTAGCCTAGCACGTGTGAGGCCCTGGGTTCCATCCTCAGCACCATATATAAATAAATAACATAAACATACTGTGTCCAACTACAATTGAAAAATAAATATTTAAAAATAAACACAATGGCATGCAATTGAGAAGTATATCAGTCTGATCTACCCATATTATATTAAATACTTCACAATTAAATCATCTTCCTCCCGATTCTAGAATCTATATCAAATAACATTGTGGACTGAAAAAAGTATCTGGCAAGGTTGTCATTTTATCGACAGGATAAAACAAGGTCAAGAGGGGATTACTCAGCTCAGGCAGCCTTTTACATTGAAAATACAACTTTATTTATGTTTTCATTGAGAACTATTTTTGAGCCATTAAGTACTCCTTAGTTGCATCTGCAGCATCTTATCACATGGGGAAGTTAAAGAATATTAACAGGCAGATTTTCATTTCCTCTACTTGGTTTGCAATCCTTGAGCACATTCTTGAAGGCAAAGTCAGTTTATCTTATTGAACTCTCTTCTCATTTTATAATTTTTTCTGAGTTCCCATGTAATTTACTTTTGTATTATATCCTGAATTTTTAAAAAATCCATTTGGTGTAGGAAATCATCAGGAGCAACATTCATTCCAGCCATGTATTCAACTACCTAAAAATCTCTCATAAGAATTTTTCCTACTGAAATCTGCAAGATTTCATAATCTACCTTTACTTTTAAAGACTGAGAAATACAGTAGTTTGAAGAAAACAATTAAAAAGATGGGGTAAGAATCAGAAATCTAAAACATTATTCTGACTCAGATGTGATTCTAATCAAATCATTTAATCTTTTTAAGCTTGGCATATTTATCTATAACCTAGACCTAATTATACCTGTCCTGCTTACCTCACATGGTTGATTTGAGATTAAATGTGATAATGAGTGTGAGACTGCTTTGTTAGCTGTTAGTCACCACCAATTAAGTTATTCATTTATTCATGCATCCCTTTATCCAAGTTTTTTTTTAGCTCCTTCCCTAAGTCAGCTCTCTGCTAAGCACTGAGCACACAGAAGTGACTCAAGATGCTATCCCTGTGGATATTAAGTTCTAAAGGGGTAAACGGATATTAACAAAAACATAGAGAAATAAATATATGATCGAATTGTGATCAATTCAATGACCAGGATACTATGAACAAGAATAAGAGTAGAGACCTATTTTGGATTCAAGGAAAGTCTCTATAAATTAATAGTATTTCAAGAAGGATGAGCAAAAGATGGACAAAGAATGAGGAGAGCAGTGGTGAAAAGAACCCTAACTATAGGACACAGTACCTTTATTGCCTTAAAAGAGAAATAATTTTGAGTTATACAGAAATAAAAAAGCAGGCAGAAGAAAATGAAGTTAAAATAATATGAGGTAGATAACCAGGGGCTAGATAGCACAAACACACACACACACAAATGTTCTTGTGAAGAATATTGGTTTTTATTTTAAGTGCAATGGAAAGTTATTAAAGAGTATTAGGCAATGGATCAATATATCATGAACAGTGTTTATAAAGAAACATTTTAGTTATGTGTGGATTGCGTTAGAGATCAGCTTTTGTGGTTACAAAAAAAAGAATCAATGATGAATTCAAAATTGGCCCTCAAGGTGGGAGAATAAAATATCAATAGGAATAATGTTTCATTTCTTCATTAAGGATCAGCTGGACGAAGATACTGCATGGGAATGGGAGGGTCAGGAGACAAGAGCTTATTGGCAACTTGCTAAGACGGAAAATGCTATACTAACATGATATATGAAGTCTACAGATTAAACTGGGCCAAAAATATCCAAAATAATCCATGCTATGGTTTAAGTGTAGCCCCTCCAAAACCCAGGTGTTGCCGATGTGACAGTGTTAAAAGGTAGGGCTGTTAAGGGGTGATGTGGTCTGGAGGACTCCTCCCTCATGAATGGGATTAAGATCTTTATGAAGAAGGCTTCACACAGGTTTTTCCCCTCTGAAGGAGGCAGCACTCAAGGCACCATATTGAAAACAGTTGCAGGTGTCTCCATGGGACACCTAGACACCAAAGCTGTGAGAAAATAAATATCTAATAAATCATCCAGCCCATGGCATTTTCTTACAGTAACAAAAGGATAATCTGGTTAGCTATAATGTCACTAAATCTTCCTTACTCATGAGTTGTATTATTCCAATATGTTTTCAATACAGCTCAGTTGGGACCATAGGTTCACCATCTTTTAAAGATCTAAAACTTCTAAAATTCAAATGTGTTTTGATAACTCATTTATCAACAATAATTGCCAAAATAGAACCAAATCTGCTAGCAAAACCCACCCTGAAATGATGGAAGCCTTTAGTCTTTATTTCATCCTGTTGAGCTTAATTATTTGCATGTTTCACCATGGATATACAAACATATTTGATTACATGATATTGTCATAGATCCTTCCAACAAAGTAGTAGAATATATGATATGAGTCCTTTTATCACCCTTTCAAAAACTCTTTAAAATTCTGAATTCAGATGTATATTTGGCCCCAGGGATTTGAGAGTAGGGAATATGAGTTTATAATAACATTCACCTTCTTAGGAATTATTGTGTGCTTACCAACCAATCTGCTGAATTGCAAAGGACAACAAAAGAGCTTATTCTTCTCTTCCATAGATTAAGGAGCAAGCTATCATAATAAATGGTTAAATCACCTATCCTCATCTCAAACAGCAAAGTAAGATTTGGGCCAGTTCTAAAGGGGTACTCATTTTGTTTGCTTATTTCTTTGTCTTTAGCTTAAAATGATCCAAAATTCTAGGTAAGTGATGTGAAAAGAAAAAGCTTACTGGTCCTTCCCTGACTCTTCATTTCCCTTTGGTTTTGGTTTTCTTAATAAGAAGAAGCATACCCACAGGGACTGCAGCTTACGTGTGGCCATGGAACCTCTGTATCCCCACTGATTGAGTCATTAATTTTTGAATACCTATAAACGCCAGGCCTTCAACCAAATACTTAACATGCATAATCTTCATAATATTTATAACAACCTTGCAATGTAAACATGATTTTCAATTTATACATGCAAAATCATATATGGAGAAAAATCAAATAATCAGCCCAAGGATGCAAAACTTGTAAGAAATGAAAGGAGATTCTAACTCCCACAGCTCAAGTGGTCCAGGATTTAATACCAAGTCAACTCCCAAAATAATAACTACTAATATTTTTGCAGTACTTGACAGTGAAAAATGCAATAACTTTGGGATTTAAAAACAACATTTGAAATGGAAAAAAAAATTCTCTTTGAAATGACAAAACAGAAACCAAGGATGAGGAGCGATGTCCCTTTGGTCATCCAACTGGAGATTGGTAGACCCAATTCCAAGAAACAGAGCACTGGCCCTAAGCTGATCCCTCTTCTGTTATTCTGAGTGACTCCTGAAGTTCAAAGATTTAGAATTGAAAAGTCAGAGTTTCTTTTGTCTTATTTTTATTACAAACCCAAGAGTTGCAGCCTCACAGGAGTTAAGAATCATAATCATGGCTGTGTGATAAAACAGTTCTTGTTGGATTGTTTATTTCAACCAATCCCAACTTTATTTACAGTGAGTTCACATAGCACTTCTAGCTCTCTGCTTTTTTTCTTTCATCTATTTGATATGGTCTCTAGAAAAATTCAAGAATTTCAATGATGTAGCAGTTATTGGTTTGCATGTGCCTTCTTGTGGCCTACATTATTTCCTTCTCACAGAAATTTTGTAGATATACAATATATACAACAAATGAAAATAAGTAAAGTATGTGCAATTTACTACTTAAGTTATCTATTAGTTGTTGAATTATTTTACAACATTTAAAACACTCAACTTCCAAATAATTAGAAACAATACATCTGATCAAAAGTAAGATAATATTGGGGACACAGAGGTTTCATGGCCACACGTAAGCTGCAGTTCCTGTGGGTATATTTCTTCCTTTTAAGAAAACCAAAACCAAAGGGAAATGAAGATTCAGGGAAAGACCAGTAGGATTTTCCTTTTCACATTACTTGTCTAGAATTTTGGATCATTTTAACCTAAAAACAAAGAAATAAGCAAACCCACACAGCTCAGTGGTAGAACATGTGCCCAGCATACATAAGGACCTGGGTTTGATCCTCAGCACCAAAACTAATAAAGAAAAGAACATATCAAGAGAAGAATGAACAACAGTTCACCTTGGGTTAGAAATGGTCAACAACCATTTCTCCGCTCACCTGTCCCCCAATTCAAGATCTGGGACTGGAATGGAAAGACAGATAGGCCTTTAATCTGGAGAGATACAGGGAAATTGTCTTGAGTCTCAAATTCTTTACAGATCTCTCTACTCTCTAGTTTGGGATATGAATGTCCACTATGTGAAGGAAAATTTTGTTCCAGAAATATTGAAACAGGTCAGAGTTTAGGGCAGAAGAAAGGAAGCAAAGAACAGAGAGCTTCACCCACTGGAGGCTCATCAACATAAACACCCCTTCCAATTCCTTCCCTTGTTTTCTAGCTCAACTCAGTTCAACAGAAGAGGACAGGGCAAAAGTTTTCTCTCGAAAAAAAATCAATCATAATATTGCATGTACTCTTCCTGCTACCCAGACATGTTTCTTAACCCTCCCAGCTCACACCAACTCACCTTTCAAGATTGAAGCTAAATGCATCACTTGGGAGATTCTCTTATTCCTCTGTCTTGGTTAAATATCACTCCCAAGAGTTCCATTGTACCCTATTTAAGAATCAGTCTCCTTTTAAATATATGGCCTTTGGGCTGGGGGTGAATCTCAGTGGTAGAACTCTTGCTTAGCAAGCAGGAGGCCCTGGGTTAAATCCCCTGCACTGCAAAAACAAACAAGTAAATAGCATTAAGGTTTGACTCCTTGAGAGCAAAGACTATGTCACACCTTTTGTTTCTCTGAGATCTAATGTGACCACGAAAGATGGAATATTTTCAACATACATTATTTTTATGTCCCAATCTCCTTTTAAGCAGCCTCAGTTAGCCAAGAATTTTCTTCCTTCACCCTGGGAGGATCTATGCCTTTTCTGCTTACTATGAGACTTAGTTCAGTGAGAATCAATTCAATTGATTAATTAAGATATCCTACCCAGTGCAATAATCAAAACATTGAGCTTTACTTGGAGTTAAATCTTCCCTTTTCTATCTGATAGGTCTGAGATTAACAGCCACTTGTTTTCTGGAGTATAACCAGATTTTACTCTATCATGACTTTTGTAGTTTGCTGTCCACAGCTTTTGGATCCTCTACATTTTTAGTTAAGGGAGAGAAAAGGAACTATTATATGCAGAAAGTTTAACTTGACTGGGTATATCCTCTGGGCTATACTGTTACTCAAAGTGGGCTTTTCTTTCGTGGGCATTTTGTGAGTTTGTCTCCTGCTAGCCACCCCTGCCCCCACCCACCACCATGTCTCATCTGGCTGCTTCCCTTCCAGCTCTCTTCTTTAACTTCTGATTTTCTGATCGTCATTGCAAAGTGCCTCTTTGCTAGTGCATGCTCACCCTCTGGTAGACAGATTGGGGGCAGAATCTCTCTTAAACTAATAGACTGGCATTTCTACCACAGGGTCTCCAGTGGAAGAGGGGAGCTGCTTTAAGTGCAACAGCAACTCCTCTCTCTCTTTGCTCTGCCACCTAGACTGACAGTCACAGCTCCTGCCATCATGTGGCTCAGATATGTGTCTCAAGCCTGTCTTTCTGCTGCCTGGAGACACACATCAAACTTCTTGAGATCATAGACGTAGAAATTAGTCACTATCACCCTCCACTCCTACTTAAAAAAAATAAATCTTCAAAGTTCTTTTATTCGATGTCTATTTTGATCATTCTATGACCCTAAATTATGTCAGAAATTTCAAGTGTCATGAAACTGTACTTTGGTATTTCCTTTAAGAATTCTCTTTGGACCTGGATATTCACTTTGAAATTTAAATATTATATCCTGGTTCTTCAATCACACATCCAATTTATCCCACCCATTAGTAGAATGCATGACATGTTATAGGCAGTATGCATATTTGAGTGAAAATCTGATGATTTTATAACACTCTTTAGAGCATATAAATTGTCACTTCTATATTTTCCAGAGAGGACCTTCTAGATTTAGTACTTTTTTACTGAGTTAATTAACAAGATCCATATCCCATTATAATAAACCTCTTGGCAAAGTCATCCAGCAGTCACTATCTTATTTTAATAACTGCAATCTTTTCTTATAGCTTATCTACCAACAGAGCCTACACTACAAATTTTGCTCCTTCTCTAAGTGCTGACTGTGCAACGTCTTTACATAGACCTTGCTGCTCACTAAATCAGGCAAAAATCAGGGGCAAGAAATGGAATGCATGCAGGATGTGCAGTGAAGAATTCGTGGTTGAGCAGATTGAGCAGATAACGGCTCTTGAATTTAAATGTTGCCAACCAATACAGGCCACACTGAACACTCATAGCTGATTCACATAAAGCTCCCTGAACTTTAGAACTTAAAGTTTGATGCTAGCCTAGCATAAGTCATATGTGGTAAATTATATACACAGTATAATGACAAAAATATACTAAGGCATATTGAAATATCTTTGACATCTCTCCCTTTTTTCTGTATTTTTCTCTCTTCGTCTTATGAATAACTCAATATCTGTTACTCTAAATATTTCTTTCAATGAAAATGACTAGTATAAAGCAAGACCTATTGAGACTACTTTGAATGTCATTATATCTCTTCTTTCATGATCATCATAATGAGTATCTGATCTATACCTTATTCAATCAAAGGCAAACATTTGCCTCTAGGATAAGATTAGAAATTTTCAAAGAAAGAATGAAAAGGAGTTGGGGGAGATTCTGGTAACAAATTCATCTTACCTGCAAAATGGAATTTTGTAGGAAGAAAATGCCTTACAAATTGCATTGTTGTTTTGAGAACAAATTTCTTAGATGTCCTTCTCTCTCCTTTAGCAGTAAAAACTAAGCATGGGAAATTCAGGTCATCTAATACTCTCATAAAATAGAAAATATGCCCTATATTATTGGGGAAATGAAACTATAATATTTGTTACTTTGCAAAATAACCTAACTAAAATAAAAGAAGTGCTCTTTCACCCCATGGAGAATATGAAGAAAAAAGAGAATAAAGACTAGACTGGAAACAACGGTCAGATATCTAGATCCAAAGGCCATTCCCTAGTGTTTCATTTTCATGAAAGGAAAATGTGTTCAGTGGTTAGGGGTATTCATGTATTACAACTCATCTAAGAATTTGACAGGGACCTCCTTCCAAATTGCTCTAAACCAACTTCAAGGTTAGCCATTTGATTCTTCTTTGGTGTAGATGAAATCCAGAGGTGGAAGCTTGAGAAAGCAGGTATGGAGTCTATTTAGAAAACAAGATTGCTTCATAAGCAAAGTAGTAACACCCACCCAGGCTTGGACTGAATAAAAATAACAGCACAAGGTCGGAAGATACATGGTTGAGGGGAGATGGAGCTTTGCCCAAACTGCAAGTCACTAGATCACAAGTTACACCATCCTTAGAACTGAACTGCAAATGCCAATGTGGCAGCTGCAGCCAAGTGGACTTGGCCTTGAAGACAGAGGCCAGCAGTCCCCTCCCAGTCTGCCATTAGTACTAAGCCACAAGCTCTCCCCAGAGATTACTTAGTCATCATTTTCAAGGACCAGAAAATGTCATCTATCTTGAGTACTTTTTAAAGTGCATATAAAAAACTTTTTTTCATGCTTCTTTTTCTTCTCTAATTTATTTCTGAGTATACATACTCACTGCATTTTAATGATTATAACTTAATGGCCAATTATTTTTATAATTAGTTAAAAATTGACCCATTATATTAAAAGGTTGTAGTCAATCCATCCATTTAAAGACTACTAATCCTCCTATCACTATACATTATTTTATAATCATCATAAAAATGTTCTTTCCAGGGAAATAGGTGAGGGGAAAATTAATTTTACCAAAGAATAATAAAAATAACCAAAAAAAAAAGTCATCAGAGTTAGAGTTGTTTTACAGATACTTTATAATCTCCTTTTAAAATTTTATTTGTTCTTTTTAGTTATACATAACAGTAGACTATATTTTGATATATTTATACAAACCTGGAAAATATCTTATTCTATTTAGGATCCCAGTCTTATGGATATGCACGATGTTGAGATTCACTCTGGTGTATTCAAATATGTCTGTAGGAAAGTTTCTACTGACTCAAGTTATTACATAGCACATTTATTGAGTGCTTAATATAAATAGGACACTATGTATTGTGTTTTCCATGCATCTCTCATTAGGTATACTTATTCAACATATATATTTTCCCTGCTAGTTGTTACAGTTTATATCTGGTGTGGCCCCCAAAGGCTCATATGTTGAAGACTGGTTCCCAATGCAGCAATATTCAACTGTAGGGCTTTGAGGAAGTGATTGGATCATGAGGGCTTTGACCACATCTGTGGATTAATCACTAACACTCCAACTATATATAAAAACTGTTCTAGTTACCAGATACAGAGTTAACATATCAGACTAGACAGTGACCTGGACAGATACTATCCCTACCCTCATTTGACTTAACTTCTCATGGAGAATACAGTCAAAAAGAAAACAAACTAATACATAATGAAATAATTTCAATTTTTAGTGAGTATTAACATTGAAACACACAAGAAAAGAAATCCCCCAAAAAAAAAGATCTTCTCTGGTTGGGGCAGTCAGAGAAGACCGCTGAGGAAAATATCTTGAAACTTAGATATAAAGTAAACAAAAACAAAATAATGAATCCATTGTGGTGTGGTGTTGGGGGCAGGGTAAGGAGAGCATGCTTTGCAAGGTCCAACCCTATGCCAATGGTAAAGACTGGAAACTGCTTGGAATGTTCACAAAACTGAAGGAAAAAATAGTTTGGCTTGAGTGTGGCAAGATAGGAGTGTAGCGCAAGATAAATTTGACAAGCTACACAACAAGTGATCTTGAAGAACCTTGCAGGCCATTGTAATAAATAAGAATTTTATTTTAAATTCAGTGGGAAAACCCTGAAGAAGGTAAAGGTAAAGAATGACTTGATCAGTTGAGGTAGTGAGGAGATTACAGTGTTGACAATGTGGAAATCAGATAGCAGACACACAAAATGGGAAAAGGCAGATAGATTATAGACTCTGGTAGCAATCCAAGCACAAGATAAATATGGTAGACTAAGGAGTTGGTATTATGGGTGAAAAAGAAAAAATGCAAGTCCGATTTTTGTTTTTGTTTGTTTCGAACCCAATTGTGTTTAACCATTGAGCCACACCCTCAGCCCTCTTTATTCTTTGAGACATGGTCTCACTAAATTGCTTAGGGCCACCCTCGCTAAATTGCTGAGGCTGGTTTTGAACTCAGGATCCTCCTGCCTCAGCCTCCTGAACCACTGTGATTACAGGTATGTGCCACAGTTCCAGCTGCAAGTCAGATTTTGGAAATCTGATCATCAGGCCTATAAATTATCTCAATGCTTGGGTTTAAAGGAAGGGAGGGGACAATGTCTTTTCAGGGAACACAATGAGTAATTTGAAGTAGGGTAAACTTTAGATATGTGTGAGAAATTCAAGTGAAGATAAATAACTTAAAATTCAGGTATACAAATCTAAAGCATACAAGCAAGACCAGGGCCTGGGTCCCATTATCATGAAAATGGGATTAAAATCCATGAGAATTTATTGAGGCAGTCCAAGGAGAGTGAACAGTAAAAGAAAGAATTTTTAAAATGTTGCCCCAAAAACCACAAAACTCTTTAAGGTATTATACTATCCCCATGTTATAAAGTAGAAAAATTAAAAGGATCCATAATTTGCTCAAAGATTATTCAACTATTAAGAAACCCAAAGTTCTTTCCTGTAAAGAGCCAAGCTCTGACTTAAAGTAATTCAAACCCAAATTCCAATTCAAAATCAAACACACCAAACCAATTAAACCCTGTCCATTGGCCTCTTAATTGGATTTTGCTCACATGACTTGATTACAATTTTCACCTAAAATTTCCTGAACATGACAGGTTATTATTCATTTAGTGCTTTTCATAAGTTCATACCAATACATTACGAAAGATGAAACCATTTGGTTTCTCACATTCATCTATGGAGAAGCTGTTTATTAATTTGTTACGAAGTGAAGAAGTTAGCTTCCCACAGGGCCAGCATCTGTGACCTTCTAGCGTCACTGTATACAAATGCCTGTGTATTAACCATGAAATCCCAAGACTTCAATTGTCATTGCTTGTTTTTTTTATTATAATTTAACATATAGAGACTGATTATTGATTTGAGCTTTGCAGAAAGTTGAACAAGCAACCCTTAAGTTTTAATCAATCTATGCTTAATACATGCCATAGGATGCACACATTTTGCATTTTTTTCAAAAATAAAATATTAGCAAATGTGAAAAAAATCTGTTTTATTTTTAATTCACCAAGGTTAATAAGGTTCAGAATAATTGTATGAAAGGCTAGTCATAATTTTAGTTTAAACATTTCATTCTCATCCCATTCTACAACCCTATTTAATATAAATGTAGTGCTGCAGGATAAGAATTTGAAGAAAGTTCTGCACAATTATTCTTCACTTTTCTAAGGAGAATTGCCATAATCACATTCTTCACAACTTTTCAACAATGTAAAAACAGGCTCCCTCGGGGTATAAGAGATAAAGACACAGTATCTTTCTGAGATTTGGGGGATTAAATAGAATCACATTCACAAGACTTCAAGAATATACAAGGCTGCCTAGAATAGGTTATAAAAATCCATTTCACATATTATCAAAATTTTATAAATTTGAAATATTCATGTTCAGAGTTGTATTATAAAAGCTCCAGAAACTGAAAATCTGGATTTTGATCCAATTATTTTCATATGGTGCAATGAATGGTAACTACTACAGTAAAATATGAGCATTTTGGCCCCCAAAAGGAAAACTAGAATAAATTACTAAGACTGAATAGATGGTATGGGTATATCCAGTAACCTATTTTATAAAGTTGACATATTTTCAAGTGCAATCCAATAGACTCAATATGAACTCTATAAAATGCATATTCACAGGAACAAATGTGTCATACTTGAAGCACAATACATTATTCACAAACATACCCCAAGCTTTTCTTAGAGATTTATAGAGTAATTTATATGGAAAAATATATACATCTCAACATTCCATTCCATTCCAACTACTTTAAACTCATACTATTCTAAGCAGTATATTCTAAAAAGTAAACTTGAAAAATAAAATCTATATGGCTCATAGTACAAAACAAAAAAAATAGTTTTTAAAAGGATGAACTCAAATTTATTTACATAGACAAATATTTTTAAGTTTAAAAAATAACTAAAACCAATTGTTCTTCTTAAAAAATGATAGTTACCTGTAAATACTGAATTCCATACTCAGAATTTCCACTAACTCCCAAATGAGCAAAAAAGTGCATTACATTAGAAAACCTAAATGATAACAGGATGAATTTCCTAGTGAATTAAGTTTCATTTTGTTTTTGTAGCATCAATGATAACTTCTCAGGAAATTTCAACATGTGTAAGGAATGGCATATTCCACAAAAAAATACATTTGTATCTTCTCACCCAAAATTCATATACATGTCATTTGGTCCTCTTATTTAGTTTGTCTTCTATAATTGCAAAATCATCACACAAAGAAATTAAATCTTGTATCTTTTTAAGATATAATTTTCTTGTCTTCAGAGAAAATATGAAGAAAAAAAAGATTAAATGAGTTAAAGATGTGCTAAGAGTGCCCACATCTCTGCAGAAAGTCGTACATGTTGATTTTTATAATTCAGATTGAATGTAAAGAAAGAGCTTATGGTACTGATTCATTTGATATAAAAAATATTCATAAGGAAGGTACTGGATTTTTTGCTCTGAAGCCTTCTAAATAGGGTATTTTTCTTTGTTTGTGACTGTGCACAAATGGCTTTGTCAATAGACAAGGAAATTACTGGATCTAGCTCCAAAGTAATGAAAAAATACCATAGCCAATTGCCACAAACTATGTTATTATTTTATAGTCACAAGTGATTCTAGATGATCTTTCATGGTTCCATTAGAGTCACCATCTCATAGTAAAACAGAAAATGATAATTCAATTATTATGGATGTTTCTGCTTAAAAAGCTATTATCTATTAATACACACTGAAATCACCTCAAGGAATTGTCACCCGGCTCAGGTTTTCTTCTCACAATTATGCTTACAGCATGAGATGAACCTTGAATACTTCTATTCCCCTGCTAAATAAAATTGATAAGGAGTATAACTATCTATTTGGTGGAAAGGGAACGATTTTTATGGTTGGCCATATGAATGATGTTATAAAGTATAAAAATAAAGTGTGTATATAGAAAGGTCAGTATTAGTCCAATTTAAAAATATAAATTCCGGTAAAGTCGCCATTCTGAGCTTACCCTACTTGGTCAGAGTTCATTGTTTTAAGAAGGGGAAGAATGTAGTAATGAGATTCCTGTATTTATCACAACCTTTTTATCTACAGATTTAAACAAATTGGAAATCTGAGTCAAGTAGGGAATAATACAAGTCCCTTAGCATCCTAGGAACAAGAGGTGGTAAATCAATGAATGGAAGATGAATCTACAGTAGGGCTATGAGACACCAGGACTGAGACAATGCTTTATTATCTACAAAATACTAATTGTTTCCAAAATTTCCTGATGTAACATAAAAAAAAATAGCTTCAAAAGTGGGACATTTTACTTGATGGGAAGAGCAGAGCTTTCTACCTGAATGAGTTGATTCTGCTCCATTGCATGAAGGATGAATAGGAAGAAATGGCTACTTTATAACTGAATTGTGCAGAAAAAAAAGATTTTCAGAGATTTTGATTGGATGCTCCCACTCTGGGTGTCAAGAATGTCACCAAATCTAGAGAGAAACCTATGCACTGTAATAAAGGTGGCCTTGGAAAGACCTCATCCCAAGAAGCCAAATTCTAATACCTCAAGTGCAATAATGAAAGTCCATCCTCTGCTCTAAACTTATTGTGTGACTTTGGAAAGTGATTTAATTCTTTAATCCGGATGGTGTTATAATATAATGAAATAGTGCATTGAATCACTCCAGAGTGTTGGCACATATTTAATATTTTAATAAGTATATTAATGAAAGGTGTAGTTAAGATTTTCCTCCTGCAGGATGATTCTCTGAAGCAATGAATTTTGAGGACAGGGTAGAGTGAGAGGAAGAATGACAACCAAGGTAAGCATGCCCACCCTAAGGAGCAGAGAAGAGAGACTCGGAATGAACAGAAGTGGAAGCAGAAACGTAAAGACTATGAAGGGCACAAGACAGGAGGACAAAACATGCCAGAAAAGCCACCCACATAAAAAGACTGAAAGCAGAAGGAAACACTATTAGATCCCACAGGAATTAAAGGCTTCTCTATGAAAAAGTTATATCATGAACACAGTTAAAAGACAAACACAAGGGCTGGGGCTCAATGGTAGAGAATTTGCCTCAGACACATGAGGCACTGGGTTCGATCCTCAGCACCACATAAAAATAAATAAATAAAATAAAGTTATTATGTCTATGTACAACTAAAAAAAATTTTAAAAAGACAAACACAAAATGATTTTTAAAAATTCAAAAACATGCCTTCTTCCTAACTTTATTAAATACTTATTTTGAATATCTAAGAAAATTCTCTGTTTGTGAAGAAAAAACTAAATTTATAAATCCATACTTCAGAAAAAAATGAAATAATGGTTCATGCACCCATGAAAATGTTAAATTTTACTAGTAATGAAAGAACTGCTTTTTAAAATAATAATGAGAATCTCTCTTCATGTTTTACCTTAAGATCAGAAAACTAAAAATATGACCGTGACTTTGAGGTTAAAAAAGCATTTTATTTTCCCACAGTTGCATCGGTGTGAATTGAATAATTCTTAGAATAATTAGCAAGAAATTTAAATGTGGTTAGAACTGTGATGTTGAGAGAAGATAGCTGGGTACACAGCTAAATTCCTTTCCAGCCTCCCTGACAATGTGGTATGTGTGATTCAGCTGTGGTGTATGAGAACTGAGGACTTCTCTTGGTCCATATAAATCTTTCATGTAGTACTACAATCTGCTTCTCTTCTCCTACCTGTTGGTTGGATGTCTCCCCAGGTGACCAGAGAAGCCATGTGTTGACAAGAGCAGAACCTGCAGCCGTTCTTCTAAGATTCTGAAGAGTGACCTTCCTTCTCTAGCCCAACCCCCAAACCCCACCTCCAGCTGGTTGATCTTTATGTGAGCAAAACATATGCACAGTGAAACACTACCAGCTTGGAGTTAGCACTAAAATGGACCATTAATTCTTCTTGTAGAAATGTATCCTATTTGTATTTAAGGCCATATATCAGCACATTAACTATAATAGTATGAAAATATGAGAATTACCTAAAAATACATTATAAAATTAACTACAGAATACTTCTTTCATAAAATACTTTGTAACATTTAAAAATCATGTAAATTTTAAAGGGAAACAGATAAAGAATGTTAGGTTAAAACCACCATTTGACCCAACTATCCCACTTCTTGGTTTATACCCGAAGGACTTAAAATCAGCATATTACAGTGATGCAGCCACATCAATATTTATAGCACCTCAATCCACAATAGCTAAACTATGGGACCAATTTAGGTTCCCTTCAATATATGATGGAATATTACTCTGTCTTAAAGAAGAATCAAATTATGGCATTTAATGGGTAAATGGATGGAGCTGGAGAATATCATGCTAAGAGAAATAAGTCAATCCCAAAAAGCCAAAAGATGAATGTTTTTTCTTATATTCAGATGCTAATTCACAATGGGTAGGGTGGGAGGAACTAGGAAGAATAGTTACATTAGATTTGGTAGAGGAGAGTGAAGGGAGGGTGGTGTATGAGGGTAGGAAGGATAGTAGAATGAATCAGACTTTATTACTCTATGTACATACAAAACTGTTCAACCAGTGTGGTTCTACATCATGTACAAGCAGAAGAAACTATACTCCATTATATATGATGTATCAAAGTGCATCTACTGTCATGTATAATAAATTAAAATGAATTTTAAAAAATTTTTAAAGTATACACAAAGTTACATGATATATTGTCACTTACACACATGCAATATATCCACCATTTTTTTGTGGTTTGGTATTATGAGTAATTTTATGTTACATTTACATTTATTATCAAAAATTGCAGAGTAAATGCTTTATTCAGAAAAAAAATATTTTCATGCATATTTATAAGGACAGGAATGAGTGAAAAAGAAGAGGAAGAAAAAGAAACAAAGAGAACACTTAGGTTGAAATCTGTGCCTATTGTGATATAGTTCACAATTTTGCCAACGATGCCCTTGCAACAAGTATGGTACTTCTGAGCAGTGTGCTGTAAATGGGGCACAGATGTGCTGAGATATGGATCCTCTCAGGCAGCTGGACAACACACAGTAGATGGGAGCCCTGATGGTCTCCTTAAGGTTGCCAGCAGCCTTCTTGTTGACCCTAGTATTCTATATGAATACCGCCAGTTTTTTACATGCTCTATGATATGGATAATGCCAAAAATCATCAACACACCCCCTAGTTAAATAAAAGAAATGCATTTCATATATACCCATTCCCTTTTATCCATACAGGATATGTTGAATAACCAGTGTTTACATTAGAAAAAAATGTATTGAAAAAGTGTAGCATCTATAAACTAGATTAAATACTATTAATAAAAAACTACCAATAATACAAATAGTACACCTAGTTTTACTATTTTTAATAGCAATTAAACTGATGAATCTATTTTCTTCTCTGACAAACTTACCAAAACATGGGGAAATTTTATTTAATGTTTCATGTTAAACACTGTCACTTCCTTTAAATCAGTTTTATACACAGATTCAAACAGAATTAATACAAAATTTTTAAATAGCTGACTATATTGATAAAATGCAGCTATATATTATCAGTCAGAAAATGCATAGAAAGTGAGCCATTCTTTTCTTGTTTAAATACATTTTTAGTTATTGATGTAACCTTATTTTATCTATTGTTATGTACTGTTGAGAATTGAACCCAGTGCCTCACACGTGGTAGGCAAGTGCTCTACCATTGAGCTACAACCCCAGTCTCATATTTTTCCCATTTGTATTTTGATGAGCATGAATGAAGTATCTGAAGATTAAAAACTTTCTAAAGCTCTAGGACACACACTTAAAACAGCACAAGATTAGCATATGAATGATACAAAGGGGGAGAGATGTACATTTAAAACAGGTTCTTATCCTAGTCTTCCACCCTGTGATATTAAATGAGTTTCAAAGAGTACATTGGTCCCATTGAAATTTACTTCATGAAATAAAATTGTATACTAAATGCTTCTCAAGAGATAAAAAGAAACCCCACCAGCACCATTATGCACACCTGCCAGTGAGGATTAAACAAGAAAAAAATTAAAATGCCTGCCTTAGAAGAATTGTAAGGCATTCCCCCTTGCAGTTTCCATTAAAAAAAAAAAAAGTAAATGAGTCAAGTTTTCATCATACTTTTCAGATATGATGGTTAGTAAGTTACATTTTTAAGATTTTTTTTAAGATATGCTTAAAGTCTCCTCTGAAATTCTCTTGCGGTACATTAGAAACAGAAATGTATTAAAGAATCAATTTTCTGCTTCAGAAATATGAATCTTTTAAAGGACCTCAAACCCAGAAATGGCCTAGAATTTGTGGAGATGCTTAATTCTGGAGATAATTATGTTAGCAAGAGCATTCCTGGATCCAACAAAATAATGAATTATTCTGCCCATCCCCAACAAAGTGCATACCAGCACAGGCAGCTGTCCACAGATCAAAGTTACCTGGATGGATCTCAAATAAAGCACCTGGGTGCCCCCCTTTGCTGTGTCCAGCACCCTGCACTCTTTTCTCAGGCCCTTGGGGCCCTGGGACCCATCACAATTGCATGCTCATTGCTCTTTGCTCTCTAGTGAGCTGTAACTGCCCTCCATGTGAGCAAGACCAATGTCCCATGACCTTCATTGCATCCTCATCTACTGGCACTGTACTAGTTGGTACATGTTAAGATACTAAACAAATATGTATGAATAAGGAATGCATCCATTTATTCACACAATCTACAAGTAGCTACTGAACAACTATTATGTACCAGTACTATCTCAAGCACTAGGGAAAGGTGATGAATAAAATAGAACATTGTACAGAAAAATCCAACACAGCAGACAGAAAGTAAAGAAAGTACACAGTAGTAAAGACATATTGTTTTCAAGGAGGCAGCCATGGGAACATCAAGCTTCATCCCAGGTAGGACATTAAGTCCTAGGATAAGAAGACTGGGAACACATGTGTGAGATCCCAGAAAGTCCAAGCACAGGGATGGGAGATTCTGATTTAAAAACCAAGATGTTGTAATTATCTGATGGGGTCTATAAGCAAGTTAAATATGAGTATAAATGGTAATATGACCTAACTAGTGATCACAGAACGTTGAGGCCGAGGGAGGCTGATGTTATATACAGACACTGATTGCAAACTCAAGTCTCATACGCATAAATTCATAGAACCTTTTGAGAGAAATATCTCTGAAATGAGATAGGCCAGTTTTTATTATTCATAAACCCAGATATGTTATTCATATCCAGCTGAAACAAAATCTGGAGCAATTTTTTTCAGTTAGTATTTTAATGAATTCCTGCTTTAAAGTGATACATGAAAACTTAAATTAGGAGTAATTTAACAATATCAGTTTGCAAAAAGAAAGTGAATCCTGCACAGAAGCAGTATTGTCCCTTTCACACACATATGTCACAGTGTGTCCTGTAATTTTTTGTTTTTCATTATAAAGTAAAATATGGTGTATAGATATATGGGTAGATAATTCAGAAGAAAGGAAATGCATAGAGATTGGTAGAACAAAAGGATCAGAAAAAGGACTGAGGGGAGAAAAAAGAAGGCACTAAAGAAATGATCAAATTATGTCATGTTCAAATACGGCAGAATGACTCCCACTATTGTGTATACCTATAATACACCAATAAAAAACTAAAGAGAAAACTAAAGATTAACCAAAATGCATACTAATACAATTTGCTTAAAAACAAATGAGCATTCAAACAAACTGTTCAATTAGAAAGGTGGAAAATGCCAAGCTTTGAAACACAAATGGGGAAATGGAAAGTCTTGATTCAAACATTCTCATTTACAGCATAAATACATGTACTCTTTCTGGAATGCAGTCTGGCAGAACATATTGAAATAAAGGATGCCTAGACCCTGCAATAAAGCTCTCTCACTTACATAAGAAATCCAGATAAATACTCAGAAGGGTTCAAGGATTTTTAGTGCTTCTTTATTTAGGATACCAAGGGGTTCCAGGCAATTTAAGTACCAATCAGTAAGGAAATGAACATTAAAAGGTAGTGTGTACATACAATAGAATCTCGTAGGGTAATCTGAAATCATAAATCATATCAGAACCTGACAAATCTCAAATGCAAAAATAATGTTAAATAGAATAAGACCTCTAGTCCAGAAAATTTGTATAAATTAAAATCTATATGCCTACAAACTGACACTTTTCAATTTTATTTTTTTACCTTTTTATTTTTTAATTTTTATTTATTTATTTTACATGAGCTCTATTATTATTATTATTTGCATTACAATTCTTAATACACCTTTATACCACAATTTATCATATCTCTGATTATATATAAGATATGTTAACACCAAATTCACATCTTCATACATGTGTTTTGTATAATAATGAGGGTCTCCTTCCACCATCCGTGCTATTCCCCTTCTCCCTCCCTTTCCCTCCCACCCCTCTTCCCTATCTAGAGGTAATCTTCCTCCCATGCTGTCCCTCCCTACCCCATTTTGAGTCACTCCCCTTATATCAGAGAAGACATTCAGCATTTGTTTTTTTGCACATTTCAATTTTATAAGAATTCAAAAATATTTGAGAATACATGTTAAACATATTATTAGAGTGGAAATAATACATGAAAGAGAAAAGATGAAATAAATATAATGAGAGAATCCTGGAATAGACCAGTCATGACAATTGTTATGAAATGATTATATAATTAATAACCTTCTGAACCTTAAAATATTATACAAATAATAAAACACTGTCTATATATGCAAAAATATAAACACTTCCATTTTGGTACTGGGGATTGAACCAGGGCATTAACCACTCAGCCATATTCCCATCCCTTTTTGTGTTTTATTTAAAGACAAGATCTCACTGAGTTGCTTAGGGCCTCACTAAATTGCTGAGGTTGTCTTTGAACTCGAAATACTCCTGCATCAGCTTCCCAAGCTGCTGAGATTACAGGTGTGTGCCACCACCCCGGCAAAAGACCCCTTTTTACTTTCCTCCTGCCTGAATTACTGTATATATTCATATCACATATCTAGTTTCACATATGTAACTATAAATACAACTTCATGTACACATAAAGAAAAGACAAATTAGATACAGCCTACAGCCAAACCCACTGAAATTTTCCATATGAATTACATAGACTGAGAGGGTTCCCAGGGTTCTAAAAACAGCAAAATATCAGGCAAAATAGAATGAATTGGTCACTTTACTTCTTTATCAAATGAATAAATTAGAAAGCACACCCCTGCAATATGATATGCCTTCCACAGATCTCTATCATTGGCTTCCATGCCAGACCTTATAGTAAGCTGTTTGCTTTAAAAGGCCTTAGGACATTAGATGTTTAATTCTTGAAAATCCCATTCACTGAAATGACAATTTCAAATATCTTAGACATAAAGCTAATAATTCAATGCATACATACAAAATTTAATACAACTGAACACAAGGTTGAAAAGAAATTGTATATTTAATGAGCTAAATTATCCAGGCCTTAAATTACATACAAAATTATGATAAAAACCAAAAAAAAATAAGGTGTGGTACCATGTCAAGGTTTTTAACAGGAGAGAGTTGGGGGAACAAGCAAATATAAAAGTGTGAGTAGAAAACACCAATTTCATAAGTTAGATAATAATAAAATCCTTATTGTATTACAGTCATAATCTTATGCACTCTCTATTGAAACCAATATACAGAATTGTTTTGTTCACTTCATATAAAAATAGCATTAATATTATATAAAATAAGTTCATTTTTATTCCCCAAATCTAATCTTAAAGGTATAGAATTATTTTTTCATTCAATTATTTATTTTCTTTTCATTCTCAAACAAAAATCTCCACTGGGTTCTTGGAGACTATTACTTTTTTATACCTTATAAAATTTTATGGCTTATTTTGAAGGCCAGAATAAATTACGGTTAACAATAAATAAACTACAGTATTTGATTTTCTTCACGAGAAAGTGAGAGTGTCTGCATGAATGAATATGGGTTTTTGCTCCTTGGATAACATTTGAATCTACAGCAAAAATAATGTACTTTCATTCAGTTTTATAAACATTCACAAGGTAAGAAGTCACTCCAGGAACAATCTGACTCATCATAAAACTTTACACACTTGATACATGAATTTTTACTTTCAAAACTATCCAGGAGAGAGTGACAGAACTTACGATGTAAAATAAGAATTGTTGATTTTCAAAATTGTAAAAATTCAGAATATTGGAAACATTACTGCATTTTTAAGAAATATTTTTAGTAGTCAATGGACCTTTATTTTATTTATTTATATCCAGTGCAGGGAATCGAACCCAGTGCCTCACACGTGCTAGGCAAATGCTCTACCACTGAGCCACTACTCCAGCCCCACATTAGTGCATTTTTAATGGGAGTCCTCAGACTAATATTGTTTCTTACAGATTTTGTCTTTGGTAATACTATTAAAAAAAATTGAGCTTGGAGGGACAAAATCTATACCTTTCCTATTTCCATGAAGGGTAGGAAGAAAGTGTAGCACCTGATTTTATCCATAAGCATACCCGAAAATATGGTTGCCAGCAAGGATAACATCATGGCTTCCTGGAGCCAGATCCAATAACCAACAATATGAATGGTAAATTTATCCAAAGGAAGTAACAACAGCAAAAACCTTCAAATCACTCCAGAAAAGTTACCAAGGAGAAATAGATAATATGACAGTGAAGATTTTGAAAATATGAAAAAATAACTAGTTATGCTCAAGCCTTGGCTGCACCGTGTCCTTCTCATGATACTTTAGGTCAGCCAAAGAATCCTGCACCGAGGTAGAAGCCAGATGTACATTTTGAAGTGGTTCTCTTTAAAATATTCATCCCCAGGAGTCCTTAGCAAGCCAGAGCAAGAAACATGGTGAATTGGGCTTGTGGAGAGATGGAAGGAAGAAGAGGCTTTTGGTCTGGGGTGGCAATATTTGCTCTAACAGGTTGTGAAAATTTACAAGTTGAGAGTCCAAGAGCTAAAGAGATACTTCTTCCCCCAATCAGGACGCCACACTAAAAATAAAATTTTACAAAAAGGACCTGAAAGACATCGCAATGTCTCTAGACACAATGTCTTGCCATAATGTCTCCAGAGCTTCCTTTATTCATAAATTTCTCTATTCCACATCAAGTGTAAGTAAAATAATTTTGATCTGCATTTCACTCTGAAGATTTGTGTTTATTTTAGCTTATCTGAAGAACTGTATTGTATATTTTCTGCTAAACACATATACTTCAATGTTTTATTTTTTCCTTTTATTATAGCCTTCATATAATAAATATGTTTAGTGTTCTAAAGTTTTCTTTGTGATATAAACCAATGGACATGATTTCTTTTGTCAAATGAGTTAGAATTTCTTTTTTATATTCACTTTATTAATGTGTTAATTGTACATATCAATGAATTTATTGTGATATTCTGTACAAGCATACAATGTACAGTATGTTGATCAAATTCAAACACCCTTTTTAACCCCTCTCACAGCAATATCTAGTGATCATTATTATTATTTTTTTTATTGGTTGTTCAAAACATTACAAAGCTCATGATATATGATCTTTCATACATTTGACTCAATTGGGTTATGAACTCCCATTTTTACCCCAAATACAAATTGCAGAATCGCATCGGTTACACACTCACATTTTTACATAATGGCATATTAGTGACTGTTGTATTCTGCTACTTTTCCTTTCCCCTACTATCCCCCCTCCCCTCCCCTCCCATCATCCCTCTCTACCTCATCTGCTGTTGTTCAATTCTCTCCCTTGTTTGCCCCCCCCTTTCCCCTCACATCCTCTTCTATGTAATTTTGTGTAACATTGAGGGTCTCCTACCATTTCCATATGCTTTCCCTTCTCTCTCCCTTTCTCTAGTGATCATTATTATATTTTATTAGAATTAACTATTTTCCTTCTTTCTCTCTTTCTTTCTCTCTCTCTTTCTTTCTTTCTTTCTTTTTAATATGGCTGGGGATCAACCCAAAACTTGGCACATGCTAAGCAAGCACTCTACCATTGAGATACCCCACCCCCAAGAGTTACCCTTTAATTCCCTGTGTATTTACATTTTAATCATTTGAGAAAGAACTAACTTTATATGGTAAATTTGCAAAATCTATATTATTGCTAGCATAATCTTATTTTAATATCATTGATAAGCAATTATTTAACAAATAATTATTAAACCCTTAGAATGAGTCCATTCTAGGATTATATTGATAATCAAAACATAGTTTCAGTCTCAATGGAACTAACAGTCTGGCAATTTGGAAAATAAAAACAATTTGGGCAAGGGGTAGGAAGCTTTACCAGAAATTGAACCTAGGGCCTTTTAACCACTGAGCCATATCCCCAGTCCTTTTTCTGTATTTCACTTAGAGACAGGGTCTCCCTAAATTGCTTAAGGCCTCGCTAAATTGCTGAGGCTGGTTTTGAACTTGCAATCCTCCTGCCTCAGCCTCCCAAGCCATTGGGATTACAGGGAGTGCCATGGAACACAACATGTTTTAAATAAAATACAGCAATATTATAAAAGTAAATTCCAGTATTATAATACTTTTAGTCCCTGAAAAACATTAATTGAAATATTTTTAGCAAATTAAGATACATTATAGCCATTAAAGGTTGGATTTAGTTTATTGTTAGGGAAACTGAGCTACATCATTCTGTGATTATCATTTTCAGGAACTTAGCTTGACCTAATTTTTGAAGACCCTGAAATGTAGGTTTGTACTGCACTTTTCCAAACTGGAACTCTTAGAGTCACAGAAAATACATTGAACTACCAAATTTCTTGTGCAGAAAGTAGTGTATAAGCATGTATAGTAACACTTTTGTGGGGGGAAAAATACTATAATCACAGGGGCTTGGGAGGCTGAGGCAGGAGGATCGCCAGTTGAAATCCAGTCTCAGCAAAAGCAAGGCACTAAGCAACTCAGTGAGACCCCATTTCTAAATAAAATACAAAATAGGGCTGAGGATGTGGCTTAGTGGTTGAGTGCTCTTGAGTTCAATCCCCAGTACCACCCCCCCCAAAAAAGTCACTTACTCTTATTTTAATTCAGTATCTTCCTGAACATTTTACTTTGGTGGAATAATACTCTGGGCATCTTGTTTTCCCTCTGACATGCTTATAGCATATGCTCCAGTAGGGAAAAGAGTAGAGATACCAACTATTTCTGACCTTTAACCTTTGCTCTACACAAGTTGTTCACACCTCCCCAGGGTCAAATGTTATTCCATTGCTGCTCTCCAACTACATAAAATGACCCAACTACTTCAAACTCACTATTCTTAAAGCTACGAAAATCCACTAAATGACTGCTCTGTTTAAAGAATTTTTAGATACTGCTCTAACACAATAAGACAAGGAAAAAGAAAGTTAAGACATTAAGCTAATGGCAGAGAAAAGAGAAACTCAATGATGTGCTTTATTATCTAGAATGTGAAAGAGGACTTGGGATGTATTATGTTTTCAATGTACATCTGTTAAATTAATGAACAAACAAGTACATCAGAAATTAACTCCAAGAAGCAAGAAAGAGTTTACAAGAAAGGCTCTGTGAAATACCACAAACAGAAAAATGAAAAGAAAGAAAACCCATATAATCTCTAAGGGTTGGTAAAATAAATTGGAAAATGAAAAATACACCCTATAGACACTAACAATGCTATGACCAAGCTCACTCATGTAAAATTACTTACTGAGCATATATATATTTGTATAAATAAAGCACTCCAGGTACCAGAGTTCCTGTGATAATCAAAGCAGGCCAGTTCTCCGCCAGCATACACCAATGATACATGGTGACTACAATGTCACCATACATTCTAGTATGGTGACAGATAAAAAACAGAAGACATGGCAGGACTTCTCTGTTTCAGCCTATGAAGTAGTAACTGCTCTGAGAATTATCCTCAAGCCAAAACCCAACAAACCATCAATGAAAATAAAACAGAAAACAACAACAAGAACAAAAAGACATGTATATTTTCACATATTGGACCTCAGAGAGCCCAGGACTGTCAAATCTCCGAGAAAGAGTAAGTCTAAGAGCTGCCCAGCTTACTGCCCAGATGGTTTCCTGGGATGCAACGAACAGAACTTGGCAGTTCTCTGAATCAAAGATACAGATTAAAGAACTTAGGAGATGGCTAAAATTTGCAGGGCAGAGTACTACCACAGAGGGACTATACAAAGAAAGAGTATAAGATCTCAGAAGGACCCTCTCATATCTTCCACAGAGTACAGTTCTGTGTCTTTGTGGGATGAAATTTAATGAAGTAGAGCAGGTGAAAGCAGTAGAACACACAATTCCTAATACTCTACAGGCTGGGAATGGTTTATGTTCCCACCAGGGAAACTGAAGAAACTTATATACACAGTGTATTTCCATAGAGAACTCAATAGGATCACATCTTAATAGAGGGTATGTGTAAAGATTGCTCCTGACTCATCATAAAATAGCTTAACAGCAAGCCTCAAAAGGCAGCAAAAGTAACTTTACTGTGTGTGCATTCATTTTCCATTGCTGTATAAAATCACCACAAATTAATCTGCTTCACTCAAGATGTCAACCAAGTTGAAGTATCATCTCAACATTCATCTGGGGAAGAATCTGCTTCCAAACTCACTCAGGTTATTTGCAGACTTAATTCTTGGGCTTTTAATACTGAGGGTCCTGGCTTTTGCTTGATGTCCACTGGATACCACTCTGAGGTCTGTGATACCATCCTTAGGTCCATGTGCCATTGACCGGCCAACATGGCTACTGTCCTTGTCATGCCTATTAGAAAAACCTCCAGAGCTAGAATGTAGCTCAATAATAAAGCAATTGCCTTGCATTTGCAAAACCCTGGGTTCAACCCCCAATTCAAAAAAAAAAAAAAAAAAGACAAGAAAGAAGAAAAGCCTCCCATTCTAGTCTGAGAGGATGAAGTGATTCGATCACCTTTGCCATATAACAAAACTTAATCAGGACAATGACATCACACTCTTCACCACATTCTATTCATTAGGAACACTCAAGGGGGCATGGACAATGGAACATGGGAGTCAAAGAGGCCACCCTGAAATCTGTCACCCACAGTGTGCCAAAACAAAGCCCAAACTCTAAATATTCAATAACATGAAATTTGCAAGATCAGTCAAAATTGCCAAGTGTGAAAAAAAAAAACTGGAAACATGAATTATAACCTAAAAATAAATTAATAGATAAATAAATCAGTAAAGAGATTCTTAAATGACAAAGGTGATAGAATCATCAGACAAAGACTTTAAATGGCTATTACAAATCTTAATTATTTGTAGGAAATTAGAAGATGACCACAAGAAGAAAATGTATGAAAAATTTAAAACACCATAATTAAAGTCAGGGAAAAGAAACTACAATATACGAAACAAATAATATGTTGAGTGAAATTCATAACAGACTAAACACTAAAAATTAAAACCATAGTGTAATAAAAATTATAATAATTAAGAAGAAAAATATACATCCTCAGAAAGTTATGGTACAATATCTAACAGTCTGACATACATGTAATTGGTATCCAGGAAGAGGGGAAAGAGATGGAAGGGAAGCAGGAAAAAATATTTGAAGATATAATTACTAAACATTTTACAAACTAATGAGAATTATGAATCTGGATATTCACATATTTACAAATACCAAGCCAAAAAAAATCATGGAAAGCTACTCCAAAGGACATTGCAATATATTGTTAAAAGACAAGTCAGGGAATAGGAAAAAAATATTTGTAAGTGGTGTATTGATAAATGGCTTGTATCTAGAATAATAATAATAATAATAAAAGAACTCTCAAAATACAATAACAAGAAAGTAAACTAATAAAAATAATGGACAAAAGATTTAACATACATTTCACCAAAGAACATAAATCGATTACATATAAAAATGCTTGGGCTAGAGTTGCAGCTCAGCGGTAGAGTGTTCGCCTACCACGTGTGAGGCACTGGGTTTGATCCTCAGCACCACATATAAATAAATAAAATAAAGGTATTGTGTCCACTTACAACTTAAAAAAAAATGTTAAAAAAATAAAAATGCTTAATTTCCTTAGTTATTAGGAAAACACAAATGCAATCCACAGTGAGATGCTATTACACACTCACATGAATGACTAAAATTAAAATGCCAGTAGTAGGGCTGGGGATAACACCAGTAGTACTAAGGATAAAAGGAGAGGGAAAAACTGGAAAACAATTAAATTAGGCAAATTTTAAGGAAATGCATTTTGGTAGTTTCTGATAAAGTTAGCTTATCACTTGCCATATCACTCAGCAATCCCATGTCTATGTATTTACCCAAAATAAATGAGACTTCAAAAACTTGAACACAAATTTACAACCATCTTTATTCACCATGGCCTAATCTGGAAATGACCTAAATGTTCATCAAGAGAAGACTAGACAAGGGGAGGGATCCAAGATGACTATATGGATATGCCCTCCATTTGCCTCCTCCACAGAGAAGAACCAGGGCAAAAAACAACTGACTGAATTTTGAAAAGAGTAACAGAGGAAAAACACTGGAACTCATCAAAGAGTAACGAAAACCATAAATGGCATAGAGACACCAGATAGCATTATAAATAGAGAAACAAAGCACACTGTACCAAGAACCCAGCTCCCTTGCTAGGGAGGACTCTACATTGCCAGGAAATGGTAAACAGAAAAGGCTCAGTGGCCCCTATCACAGCTGTAGAATGCAATTCTAGGGACAGGAGAGTTCTATGTCTATGATTTTGAACCCACGTGGGGAGTTGTTGCCTAGAGTCAATGTAAATGTTTTGCTCCATAGAAGGAACTCACACTGGATGACACCAATCCCCAGAGAATAAGCTGATACACCACGGTACCATCCTGAAAACAGAACAGCTGCTGGAGTCCATCCTGCCCTAGGGGCTGGTAGTTGACCCTGATATCATGGCAGCAGCTACTGTCAGAGGCCCCAGTGCCACAAACATGCACCTCTCCAGACCTGAGGACATGCCCCTCCATGCTTTATGGCTGCCAGCAGAGATTCCACCAATGTCTTTTGCCTCTACAGGGCCTGAAATCATGGATGATATTGCCAGAGGCCAAAGTCCCACTGGTTCTGACCTCCATGGGGCCTGAGAACACACTTATCCACAGCTTGTGGCCATACAATTATAACTGGTTCTGTCAGAGACTCGAAATGGAACTACCATATGAGCCAGCAATCCAACTCCTAGGTATATGTGTACACACACACACACACACACACAATGGAAATGAAATTAGTATGTAGAAGAGATATATGCATGCCTGTGTTTATTATAGCACCATTCAAAACAGTAAAGATATGCAATTAACAAATTTTTCCATCTCAAAGGATGAGTAAATAAAGAAAATATAGTATAGGTGCATGATGGGATATTAGGGGGGAATGGGGATACAGAGAGATTAACTGACAGATAATAAAATACAGTCAGATAGGAAGAATTCATCCTGGTGTTCTAAAGCACAATACAGCAATTGTACAAAATGTATGTTATATTTCAAAATAACAGAAGTTCCCAACCTATAGAAATGATAAATATTTGAAATAATAGAAGTGCTAATGACCCTGATTTTTAGTTACACATTGTGTACATGTATCAAGTTATCATTCTGTATCTCATAATCTGAGTAAACATGTGTCAATTAAAACTTTTTTAAAAGAGGAACACAAATTGTGGATAACCCTAGGACTGAATGCTCCTTAGCATTGAAAAGAATTATTAATACACTCAAAAACATGGTAAATCTCAAAACCATTATGCTATGAAAGAAGCCAAATGCACACACAAATGTGTGTATGTGTGTGTGTGTATTTATTCCATTAATATCAAATTCTAGGAAAGGAAAAACTATAGTGTCTGAAACCTAGTCAGTGGTTTCCAAGTGTGAGAGTGAAGAGAGAAGATTGCAAAGGGAATGTGTTCAGTAAAGGAGATTGTCTATCTTATTGTGATGGTGGCCACTTATGTACATTTTTTTTAAAAAATCCATTGACTGCATATCTAAAAATGAGTGAATTGCATTGGATGCAACTTATTCCTCAATTAAAATAAATGAATGAATGAATGAATACATAAAACTGACATTTTTTAAAAAGTCAATCAGTATGATACTATAAAAGTTAAATGAGCTGCACAATGTGAAGACCCTGGAGAAAATAAAGTTAAGCAAGGGACAGCATATGCCAGAGGGAGAAGCAATGGGATATTAAATACTGTGGTCAAGAAAAGCCTCACCCAGGTGTTGACACCTGATTAGAGTTCAAAAAGACGTGAGGGAGGTACCTAGGAGGACAAGTGGGGGGGAAGCAGGAGAAAATACGAGGAGCCTGGAACAAGTCCATCAAGCAGAAAGTCAGTGTACCTGCAGCCCAGGGACCTGGGGTAGAAAAATCAGTAAGTTTGGAGGAGTGACTGGATTCCCCCTGGAAAGGCTTCAGCTTTTATACTGAGCAAACACAAAACCAATAAGTGATTTTGAACAGAGGAGTGACTTTTTTTCACATCTTTATGTATCATTTTAGCATTTTTAAAAAATATTTTTTAGTTGTTGATAGACCTTTATTTTTTTTTATTTATTTATATGTGGTGGTGAGGATTGAACCCAGTGCCTCACACATGCTAGGCAAGTGCTCTACCATTGAGCCACCACCACAGCCTCCATTTTTGTACTTTCTGATTTATTTACTGGCAATGAGAAGTTATGTGATTTGGTTACTCTTGTTATTTCACTTGGGGTATTTCCCAGAGTCTTTCTTGTGAACTGTTTCCTCCTTCTCAAGTTAATTCCTAATGCATTGTTTATAAATTTAACTAACATACATTGAAAAACCTACTAAATCCCAGGTGTTATTTTAAGGTTCTAAGTAAGAAAAGATGTGATTCAGTCTTTCCCTTTTCTCTGTCATTAACCTAATCCACCTCTCAATTTTCTTTTTCCTTGTTTTTCTTTTTCTTAAGTATTAGAGCAGTATCTGAAAATTCATTAGGCATAGTGGTCATTAAGAGAACTTTCTTGACTTTAAGAATGAGTTTGAAGCACTTGTGTCCTTTGATGTAGTTGGAACACAGTCATGGAGCTACAGTTGACGTTGCAGGGTGTGAACATCTTCTGAAGAGAAAAGGCTTAAGGGCATAGTTGTTGGCACTTCTATTCCTTTCCAGGCTCACAGGGCACGGCATCATGGTGCCAAAGGGAAAATAAAATGCCCAGATGTTATTTTTCCAAAAATTGTGTAGAGAACCATACTGACTTTTTTTAACTTAAAGAATTAAGTTATAAGTTTTAAAGGTGACACCATCATTTTCAAGCAAAAATAACCACATAAGGACTGGGGTTGTAGCTCAGTGGCAAAGCATTTGCCTAGCATGTGTGAGGCACTCGATTCCATCCTCAGCACCACATAAAAATAAAAATTTAAAAAAGGCATTCTGTCCATCTACAACTATAAAAAAAAATAATAATTACCACGTAATAGTAGAAGAATTTTAGATAGGGCAAAGGAGTGGGAGGGGAAGGGACGGGGCATGGGGGTAGAAATGATGGTGGAATGTGATGATCATTATTATCCAAAGTAAAGACATGATTGGTGTGAATATACTTTGTATACAACCAGAGATATGAAAAATTATGCTTTATATGTATAATATGAATTGTAATGCATTCTGCTGTCATATATAACAAATTAAAATAAAACATTAAAAAAAAGAATTTTGAAAGTGGATGAATGAGAGTTAATGGTTAAGATGTTAATGATGCTCTCATCATTCTCTCATGCCCTCTTCCCTTTTCTCTCATCCTCTCTTCCCTTTCTCTCCTTCTTCCTGTACTTATTTTCTTCTCTCCCTCACTTTCTCATGCTTAGGCCATTGACTGTCTAGAGTACTGATTTCTGTAATCAGTGTTGGGACAGCTACTGCCACCCAGTCCTGAAGAGGAAGATGTGTGATGCTCGCTTCAGAGGAGCCCACAATTAATCCAGAGACTTTAGCAAGATCAAGGCACAGAGATCGCCTGAAGTTAAGTGCAAAATATTTTTTTTTAGCCTGAAAGGGAGTCAAGCCCCTAGAAGCTCCCCAAATAAGAAGTCAGATTCCTGATACAAAAATTTGACCTTATACAGACTTTTAACAATGTGGTGAATTTTTGCAGACAGTAATCCAACCTCCACAAAGCTTCCAAATTAATCTTCTTAAAGTACATATTATAGATCATCACTCCAGGCTCTCACCAAAAATTATGTGCTCTCTCCTGGACATTTGAGCATTAAGAAGAATCTGGTGACTGGATTAAAAACAAACTGGAGTGAATTCCGGAGGCAGAGCTCTTGAAGGCAATAGAAAAATCTTATCAGCCTAAGGAGAAGGGACAAAATCCATAACCCAGGAGGTACAGGTAACTTAAAGAATTTCTTTGCCACTTAAGCTTAAAGATGTAACACAATACTTTTAAATTCATATTCTATAAGGGCAGTTTTCCAGTAAAGAATAGCAAACTATTTGGGTAGAAATGTGATTTTAATTTTATCATGTAACATATGCTTTCAGTTTAAATTTGTTTTTTAGAGAGCCACAAGCATGGTATTTGTGTATTCCCAAGTGGTATGAAATTTTAATGTGGTAGTGCAATCCTAAGAAAGCTACTTATCTGTCCCCTAATGGAGTTTGTCTTCTAAAATTCTAAACCAAATACAGCAGTCTTTAGTGATTTCCTTTTGAAAAGCATCATTATTTCACAGTGCTTTAACTTGGCTCCCACCAAAAAAAAAAAAAAAAAAACCCACATCTCCACTGTCTTCTCCCACGACGTGTGCCTTCAAGGCTTCTGTTGTTTATTATCCATCTTGAGGTAAGTTAAAAGTGAACCCATCTGGGTCTGGGGGTGTAGCTCAGTGGTAGAGCATATTTTTAACATGCATGAGGCTCCTGATTCATTCCCAGCATCAAAACCAAACAGAGTAGACCAAACTTCATGAGGAGAAAAGGCCATTAAGTGTCTAAATCTCATGGGAAAACCACATTAATAATACATAGAACCTCACTTAACATATGAAAGACAAGTTAGAAAAATACTTATAGTACTTATCTGTTGTCTACCTGCCCTTTTTCCTTTATCTTTTCTATTTTTTTCTCTTTGTTAAAAAGCACAGCTCATTTTTTTTTTCTTGCTTTCCTGTCTTTCTTTGACCATTTCTTCATCTCCTATGCCATCCTGTAATCTATTGCCCTCTTACTCTCAGTCATTCATTCACATCCGGACACTTTGTCCTTCAGATGTGATTTCGATACCATTTTCTCCTTCCGTTCCATTCCTTATTGTAATTATCACTCAATCTTCTCTCTGCCTCTGTTGCAATGTCCTTAGAGTTTGCTCCCATTCATTTTCTCTAAACTTTTAGGTTTCCAGCTTTCACAAGAAGAATAACGGAAGGAGGGTGTTTTTTTTTTTTAATAGAAAATCAGTTTTTGTGAGGCATTTGGAGTTCCCCTTTGATGTACAACTATATAGAGTGCTCTATTAAAACTGGGTATTTCTCTATATAAGAATACACATAAAACCACCCTTTCTTAGGAAGAGAATCAGAATCTACTGAATCACAGAATTTTGAAAGCTAAAAAGAGATCTTGAAAACCATCTAACACTACCTCCCATTACTTTATGGATGGGGAGAAATAAGAATCGAAGAATCCTTCTTTCCTGGCATCAAGTTATGTACTTTGTAATTCTGCTGCTGTTGTTATTGCTGTATGCTTCTTAAGTATAAACTCATATCCATCCCAAGAGTTGTATATTCAGTTTAATATCAGAACTATTTACGAAGCACTTCCTTCATGCCACTCCTAGGCAGAAAAAAAAATAATGAACATGACAGAGCATCATATATCTTCCAAGTGCTTTGTACTCCATCTCATTTAATAGCTAAACTTTGACACAGACAAATACATGAAATCAAACCTCAAAGACAAGCCGTTACTGGCCAAGGATCGCAAAGCTGTGAAAAGGCAGCGCTAGAATTTAAAACCAGGTCTGTTTCAATTCAAAGTCTGTCTGAGCTTTTCATGCTTTTGCTTAATGGTTTGCTTGCTTTCCATTCAGGGCTCTCTTCAGTATAAACACTATAAAGTCAGCTTTTGAAGAGGAATGGCGGAATGGTCACCCCCGGGTTCCCAAGAAGGTGGCAACTTGCTCTCCTAAGTTCTGAGCTCTCTTGCTTTGGGTCCACATTGGCCCTTATTCTACAGACCATTGTGCCTGGCAGCCTCTTTGTGTGGAGGGTGGTATGAGTTTTAAGCCAGAATTAGACAGGCGGTCAGTATAGATAGGTAAATCCAGTCAGGTGGATCAAGGGAATTTGGAGACTGTCCCCTGAGGGACTGCAATGGCTCCTCACAGTCCTTCTTCTACCCTTATCAAGGTAACCTGCCCTGCTTCAACCTGGAGCTAAGGTAACCTGTCCCAGGAATTGTCCCTCCCTACAGGTGATGTTCATTACACCCCCTTCCTGCCCAGATCACTTCACCTTGGCCCCTCCAGCCCATCTGCTTCTCCCCTTTTAGCCATCCTAGCAAAGTGTCTCCTGGGCCTAGTCACATACACAGGAAGGAGAGAGATAGGGGGAAGAGAGCAGGAGAACAAAGGCAGAACAACCCTCACTTCCTGGGATTCTAAGGTACCAGGTGTGGCCCCCTTCCCCCTTCCCAGGAGAAATCTCTTACTCCTTTTTAAATAAACCCTACTTTATATGCTTACCTCAGCGCACTTCTCTAATGTTATACTTCAACATGTGAGGAAGCAGAACTTGTCACCAGTAACCAGCAGTATCATGTTTACTGAATCTATCAAGGAGAAAGAGTGGGAGAAAGAAGTAATGATTTAAGGAATTAATCTCAAAATCTCTGTTTTATAATTAATAACCATCATTGTTATAATTTTTAAAGATATATCCTAATACTTAGTCTACTGAAAAAAAAAAGGTTGTCCCACCCTTTCATAACTTTAGTTTTAGCTCCTCACTCATTAAGGTGTGATTCATCTTTTCTGATACAAGAATGTCGGCTGCTTTTCCTCTAACATAGCAGGAATCTACATCCATATTGATGGCCTATAGTTCTGCTTCTTTATCTGATTTTGTGGTATGTGTGTGGATGAAGAATAACAAAAAACAAAAATAAATTACTTCAAACATAAGAAGCATAGATGAACTCTAGATAGGGCAGAGGGGTTAGAGGGGAAGGGATGGGGACATAGGGTTATAAATGATGGTGGAATGTGATGATCATTATTATCCAAAGTGTATGTATGAAGACACAAATTGGTGTGAATATACTTTGTATACAACCAGAGATATGAAAAATTGTACTCTATATGTGTAACAAGATTGTAATGCATTCTGCTGTCATACATAAATTTTAAAAATAAAACAAAATAGGATCTAGTCATTGCAAATTATATGACTTATCTAAAAAAAAACTTTTTTTGTAATTCAATATTATTGACTAAATTTGTTTATCTCTTCCATGCCTTTGATATTAGATCAAGACAATTGGGGTTAAAAGATTTTCTTCTGTTCACTCCCAGTCTTGGACTGTTAAATTTGCCTTGGAATTAGCTTAATCCTGCGCCTGCATACAGCAGTGGACATGACCAGCCAGTCAAAGACCCAGCTTGAACACAGCACCTCTGCTTTATTTCACCCTACTCATGTGGGAGTTATTTATTGGAAGGGATTTTGTTCTGATCATTCACATGGTTCCTAGACGTGTATGGAATTACATTGAAATGAAATTTTGTTATAGTTCTGTAGTCTAGCTCTGATACACAATTCTCAAAGGAAAAAGATGTTGGGTTTAAAAAAAATAGTAAAGAGAAGAGAACAAGCCAAAGTATGGCTGCTACTATTGCCATATTTTATTTTCCACAACTTTCAGGAACTAAAGAAGTTAGAAGTAAACATACCTTCACAGAACTTCAGAGGAAATCAAATTTTATTCACGGAACAATTATTTTGTAGGATATATTGTGTGTCAGAAACTATGCTATGAATTTGACTTACTTTATATTGTTTATCTGTAGCACAACTTTGAGTTAGGTTTTATTATACTCATTTTTAGAATAGGAAACTAAGTCTTAATATCATTCTGTAACTATTTCCAGACCATACATTTAGCAAATGGTGGAACTGAAATCTGATCCTTAGTCTGACAATCTCAAAAGCCCACCCTCTCTCCACATCAATAATCTCTTTCCTATATACAGATAAAACCCACAAACATAAATTACTTACTCTATATTGATAAACAATATAGGTCCTCATACAAACCAATTATCTAAAAGTGAATCACTGAACTTTTGCTACATAACTAGCAACTTTAGTCTGAGGCACTCAATAAAATGATAAATTTATTAAAGGCTTCAGTCCTGCTAAGTCTTGTCTTTGTCACCTTACATAAATAACATTCAGCCGTGAAATCTGTAATAGCTTAAAAGTAAGGACTGTATTTCTAGATTCTAGGGACACTGCAGGAGCTAAACCCAGGCACTTGTTTCCATGGGACAGACAGGTCCCTACCTTTTGCCCGCCAGGACAATACTAGCTAGGTACCCTCATTATGTTCTGGAGATGGATGTGATACAAGAAAACTTACTTGGACAATATTCTTTTCCTCATGGATAACATCCAGTTAAAGAGGGCATGTGATAGCATTTACAGGATCAGGATTCTCACTTGTTTACCTCAGGAATGAACCGAGGTATATCAAGTTTAGTTGTTTGCTTTATTAAGTAAGTCCTTCTACAAATACTGTACTGGTGGTACAAAACATTGGGTCATGTTCTGGTCATACTCTGATTCAGCCAGTCAAAGACCCAAGTATTAAAGTATTAAAATAGTATTAAGATTCCTGAGTATTAAAATAGTACAGGTTCCACGGACAGATTTCTATAGAAGTATTAAATGTTATATTTGAAAGGGAAATAGTGAGCATCTTCTTCAATTCTTTGATATTTCATATTAGGAAACTGAGGCTCAAAGAAGTAAATTGGGGCTGAGGATATAGTTCACTGGTACAGCACATATTTAGCCTGCCCTGGTTTATATCCATTAGCACAAGAAAGAGAGAAAGAAGTTAATTGACTTGCCCAAGATTGTTGATATTTATGAAGCACATTTAGTCATAAGGACTCCTTCTACATCAAGTTACTTGAGACTGCTGAAGAGGACAGAGCCCACACCCCAGAAACTCAAAAGGTAGGAATTGGTCAGGACAAATTAAATGAATGTAGCCAGTCTGATTCCACAGAAAGCTAAATGACTTCCTTTAATGCTCCAAAGCAGTTGAATAGCTAACATAACATTTTGGGGTTTTAATTGACTTTCATTTATACATCGCTCACTCTGTTTTGTTTTTTTTTTCATTAATTACATTTTATTGTCATATAGATATTTTTGGAAAATAATTTTATTATTTTCCAAAGTTTACAAAGGGCGATAATAAGGGGAATAATATACTAGATCAAGTACAATAAGCACATAGTGAATGTGTTCCAAATTTATTACAGTCTAGTTTCTCAGGATGAAAGTAGCCTCTGTGGAAAATAGTCTAGCTGATATTTGAGTCATCTTTTTACAGACAGATGGTTTCACCAACACAGCAGAGATCCACGATGATACATGAGGTCCCTAGAGGTCACTGCGGGTGTTGGCCAGCAAGGCTTCAGAGATAGCTCAAAAAGCTCACAAGGCATGGCTACATCACAGACCTAGCTCCTAGTCTTGGGAGAAGCAGCTGACAGAACAGAGGCTTGCCACACAGCCATGGCTTTCAAAGTGTCTGTCAAACTCTGGGGTTTATATACATTTTGGAGTCCAGGAATTGAAGTCAATAACCCACATATAGGATCTGCTAAGGTTTGATGCAGCATGAGAGAGAGAGAGAGAGAGAGAGAGAGAGGAGAGAGAACATTCCAAATTCTTCTCGAGGTAAAACATGCTACACATGTAGGAAACTATGTAGGCTTTTGGAATCATTTCAAAGCAACATTACATCATCCCTCCTCTAAGGATTTACAATTCAGATTAATATATGACACTGAGAAATTACAAATTAAAACCTTGTTCAATATTTTAATGTTCTAGATACACAGAACCAATTTAGCATCTATTAAGGGGACGTGTGAATTCAATTAAATACATGGAAAACATTTGGTTTTTGTTGAAACTTTTTAAAATAAAATCTGTAAATTTTGGAAAATTTGTAAATAGTTCACACTCATGTGTACTGTTTAATAAACATCAATATTCTTTCAATGAAACAAACTTTATATATGATTTTTAAAGAAATGCTTTTCCACAGGGTGGTCAGGTCATTACTTAAGTAATATTCTTTCATTAGTAAAATTTCCTTTAAATCATATATTGTATATTGCACATGAATAGAAATAGTAATGATTGCAATGTTTTTCTTTTTTTTAATTTTTTATTGTTGGTTGTTCAAAACATTGTGTTTTTAACTGTTTCTTTGTTTTAATAAACTGGATAGTTTTTCTGACCTCAGACTGACACACTCAACATTTCTCAAGAATGAGCATTCCCTGTTTAGCTTTCCATCTTAAACAGCTTTCAGAAATGTAGTAAATGTCATACAGAAGAAATCAGTTTCCAAAGAACAAAAACTGCATACCCTATCTCAATAGAAACCCTATTTGTTGCTTTTAAAAAAAATCCCATATAATATAATGTGAAGGATATAATGTTGACTGAATCTAATAAGTACATAAATTTATATCAAATAACATATCATATTTTCCAAATATTCCTGAGTATTAAAATACACTGAATAAACCATATGTTTGTCTATCAGGTAGTCTCCAGCCTCACCTTCCATTTTTCTCCTAAATAAACATGATGCATAATTGTAAATTATGTCACTTCAAATTGATACACTCATCTCTCTCAAAAGCAATTTAAAGAAATTGCCACAATTATGCTTATCCTGAATGCCCCATTCCAACTGTTGTAAGCTTTTCCAAACTCTATTTCACTTAATCCCATTTCTATCTATACACATTTATGTTTATTCCCATGTTGGGTTTGAGCTGAAAAACCAATCTTACATAGCCAAACCCTATCCAAATGCTACTGAGCAAATGAAAAATTGTTTCTTTTCTCTGACCTTTTCCAAACTCTCAAACCATAGAAATATCTCTCTCCTTTCAATATAAGTAGCATTTAACCATTTCTGCCACTTAATTGACATTTAGGAAATTTTATCTGAACTCAACAGATGTATATTCCCTCAGGACCCATTTTGACCTGTGACCTCATTGGTAATATCTTGTTGAACATCATTAGTATAGTTAGTGCCTCAAAGTTAAAAACAGTGACATGAGACATTAACCCAAAAAGACAGAATCAGAGAAGAAAAAAGGCAGTGAATGTGCCTTTCAGTAAATAATGGGTATGTCTGTTTAGAGGAACAAAGGGTTCCCTAAGCCAGAAGTGTGACTGTTATGTTCACTCCTCTAACACTACCATTCCCATACAATTATCCAACAGAACTGTTAATTCTGCTTACCTAAGATCTCTCAGATCTAAACCCAGAATCTTACCTCACTATTAACTACAATACTTATTTCTTCTTTATAAATATCTATTGATGACCTGAGGATATAGCTCAGTGGCAGAGGTCTACCTAGCATACACAAGGCCCTTAGTTCAATTCCTGGTGTTACAAAAAATTAAAATAAATAAATAATATTTATTGAACACCTACTGTATGCCGAGGACTATTCTACATTCTGAGAAGAAATTTTTTAAAGTATCTCTGTCATTTTGGAACTTACATGCTAATGGATATAAACAAATAAAAAGTGATAACAATAAATGAGCTGAAGAATATATTAGAGTTAATAATTGCTAAGGAGAAAAATAAGCCAGAGTATAGGTAGTGGCTAAACAATAAAATTTAAAATAGAATCATTAGTAAAAAGCTCACTGAGAAAGCAATATAGGAGCACATATTTGAGGAGTGGGGGTTGAGGGAGGAGGCCAAATTGTTAAATGAGAAAAACATCTGGTCCTAGGTATAAGCAAAAATAACCAAAAATAGGACCAGACCTCAGATTAAGCAGGTGGAATAGCACATTTTCAGGGAAGGAAATATCAACTGGTTACAAGAGGGGTCTACTTTTTATAGGTCTTAATGAGAGTTAATCATAGCTGAATGTTTAGTGTGACTTAATCATCGGAGACTTGGGAAGTACATGCTGGCTGGGAAGTCAGGAAACTAGTTGTGCAGGTTAAAAAGCTGTAAAACCTCAAAACTCATTCTTACTGGGATAAAAATCCAGAGCCCAGAGCCCATTTGTTGGCCTTCCCCTCCAGGACTCATTGTTACTGGGAAGGGATAAAATACTGGAGCCCAGAGCCTAAAGTTTACCTCCTTCAGGGACTGGTTGTTACTGAGGAGGGATGAAATTCCAGGGCCCAGGGCCTAATGTCTACCTTCTGTCTACCTGGACCCATTGTCCTCCCTCCTCCCTGGGGGCTGTCATTCCCCTTTTCTTAGGGGATGTTATCTTCCATATCCTTCACTAGGTAAAGGGAATAGCAAATGCAAGGATCTGAACTGGGGACAAGTCTGTCCAGCCTGAGAAAGGCAAGGGAGCCAGTGTGGGACCCCAGGAGAGGAGCTCAGGGGATATGGGTGAGGGACACTCCCAGGGAACTTTAGCCTTTCCTCTGAATGAGATGAGGATTCATTGGAAGATTTTTAGCTGAGGAATAGGATCTGATTTGTAATATTCTCTAAGGAGAACAGACTGCATAAAGGTTCCATATTCTGCTGTGGTAGATGAAGCAATTCAGAACAATCCTCCTGCTGAGAAATAGAAATGCAGAATTAAAAAAAAAAGTCTCGAAAGCATTGGAGAGTCAAAAAGGCAGTGGAAAATTATAAGGGCATATTTGAAAGTAGAAGAGAGTTTAAAAGTTAGCTTGACATTTGGAAGCACTTTTCTCTTAGGGGCTAATGTCTTCTGTAGGAAGAGATTTCTGAGACTGAGAAACTAACTGGGCACAGCTTTCAGAAAGCACAGAGGATGTGGGATGAAAACTGAAATTCAGAGCCAGAGATGCAGTGAAGGCTGCTTCAGGCCCAACTTATTGTTGGGAAGAGGGGAAAGTCTGATTAATATTAGCTTCTACATGTAAAACATTCATGATAGAATAGCAACCAAAAGAACCATAAGAGAATGTGAAACTATGTGATTGAAGGAGAGAAATGCAAAAATAAAAATAATAGTTAATTCCAAAAAAAGGGACAGTAAAAACATTTCCTCTTATCCTGTTTTAGGATAAATGAAAAGAAAATAGCAAGATGGTAGATCTAAATCCAAAAGTATCAATAATTAATGTAATAGTAATTATATGCAATGTAATCTAAATTCTCTAATTTAAAAACAAAAATTGCTAGAGTCAACTTTTTAAAAAAACAATTATAGAGCTAGTTTTGGTGGTTCACACTTGCAATCTCCAGCAACTTCAGAGGCCAACATAGGAGGATCGCAAGTTCAAAGTCAGCTTCAGCAAATAAGCGATCCCCTAAACAACTTAGTGAGACCCTCTTTCAAAATAAAAAATAAAAAAGGGTTGGACATGTGGCTTGGTGGTAAAACATACCTGGGTTCAACGTCACTACCAAAAAAGTCAATTCTACAGTACTTAAAAGATATACTTTTAAAGTTTAAGAATATAGATAGTTTGAAAATAAAAGGAGAAAAATGCATATCAGATATACTGGTTATTTATTATGCTTCAATTCTAAGACGGATCTGTCATCCTGGGACTAGGACCTTGCAAATCACATTTTCAGACTGCCAGCTGAAATTCTGTTAGTTTTTCCAATTAGGGTCACTAGAGAAATTGTGAAGAACAAAGGAAAGAAGAAGGAGTTTACTTCTTTTTTCCTGTGACAATAATCAGTGTTAGACAGCCCAGCACTGGAAGGCCAAAACCATCAGCTTCCGTTATTCCCCCAGGACCAGCCTCATCATGGTTCCTCAGTAGTACAAACAGGAGCTCAGTAGAGCTGATTTCTCAACAGTCTGGGCAAATACCCTTTTCCTTGAGTGGCACCCCTTTTTTCAGGGTCAGAGCACCAATTCCACAACACTCTCCCTGTACCTCAACTTTTAGGGGAAGTGGAGAGGGATTTCCCAGGCAAAGATGTAACTGCTTCCTGTAGTTATCATCTCTGGGTTACCTTTCTGTACTTTCACCTCTCCAAACCTGTGCAACTAATTCTCCTTATTAAATACTTTGCTTGAAATAACTAATGTGATTTTAGTCTTCCTGACTGGAAAATTGAAAAAGTATATTGTGCAAATACTAACCAAAGCCAAGCTAGTATGCCTATATTAACAACAGAATGGGTACCCTATGTGTAAAAGCTCCACTAGAAATAGAGAGATTTTATATTGGTAATGCAATAGGAAAACTCTACAGTTCTAAATTCAAATGCACCTCATAGAATGTTCTCAAAATTTATAAGACAAAGAGAACAAAGAAAGAACGAGGCAGATCCATTATAGTGGAAGTTTCTAACAAAACTCTCACAGGAACTGATAGAATAATCAAACAGAAAAGAAGTCAAGACTGAGATGAGTTGAACATACCGATTCAGAGTGGTAGTGGTCAGCAGAAGGTGATGGTGGAGAAAAGCAGTTGGACTCCTTCTCAATATCTAAGCAAGAGGTGATGAAGCCAAAGATTCAGGTTAAAGCCAATGCAGGTTCGGAGAAGTAGTAGGATTCTGAATGTGTTTTGGAGGTTACAAGTCTTCCTGATATCCAAAGTAGGCTGTGAGAGAAAGGGTCAAAGATGACATTTGGGCTAATGACAGAATCACCTTTAACTGAGCTGTAGAAGACAGTGTGATAGCAGGTTTGGGGGATATCATGGGGATTCCAATTTGCACATTTGACTGTGAAATGCCCTTGATTTCTATATCTATGCCTTTTCCATTTCCACTTAAAAGTAGATCCTGATAGCTCTTGGGAGCTTATTATCTAGGACTTGTCTTGGATCATCCTTGCCTATCTCTCCATGGTCGACCCTGTCTTCTCCTCCCTTCCTTCCAACGTTTCTGCTATTCCTGATTGCAGCTCTCCAGCATCTTTCTTACTTCTAGGAGTTTTATAGGCTCTCTTCTATATCCTCCCTCTCTTTGCCTGAATACTTAGGTTCACCTTTAGGCCAAATAATCTCATTCTCTTGGAATCCTTTACTGAAGTCCAATCCTCTGTGTCTTTTGTATACTACACTCATCCCCATGGTTACAACTGTTATGCCACTTATCATAATTGCTCATTAACTTCTTTGTTTCTCCCACTAAACCAAAAGCCCCTTCAGAGCAACTAGAAAAATGTAAGCACAATCTATTATAATAGTGTCATAAACAATGGTGTCCAATACATTGTTCAATGATAATAATAAAAAAAACTTTTGAAATAAACAAATTATCTATGTAAGGAAAAAATAATAATAACTATGATGACTTATGGCTCCCTGATGATTAGAAAATATGGCTTTAAGTATCTCTTTGTGTGCATCCTGGAAATTTAAATTTTAAGATACAAAGCTATCTCAAAACAATCGAAAAACAGAATAGAGGAAAGCAATCCTCAAGTTTCAGTATGATCCCACCAAAAGTCTAGGATACACATTAGCTTTTGAATTGAATACACCTTGCACTAATACTGCTATGCCATATGTAGGTTGCTAGTGATTGCTATTAAAAATACGTAACAAAACATTTTTCACTTCCTTTTAGTTTCAGTGATGTGCAGTTTTTTCTTTACTCTCAAGCATATGAAAATAAGCAAGCTAATTATGAATAACATTGTCAGAAGCTTTTCTCCTGCAGAGAAATAAAAGATCTGTTTGTCAAATGGAGTTTGAAAGATAGTGCTTACTTTCCTGACAATGTTGGTTTTTAAAGTTCCTGGAGAAAGCATTTCAATGATGCATGCTGCTTTGACATTTTAAGTCACTATGATCTTATCTTTCTGGCCACAGCCTCAAAATCTTCCCATCTGGCCATTAAACCCACTTCATCTTACAGAGGATAAGATTGCCAGCGTGATTCCATCTAGCCAGCCAATTGTTCTCAGATTCAGAGAAGCAGTAGCTACCTATTTCCTTAGATGTGATAAAAGATAAATCTAAAACCAGACGAACAAGCAAACCTGAGTAGACACTCAAGGAAGGGGCCTGCACATCAACAGTCCTAGATTTGGAAGAAACCTTTAAAATAAGCTCTTTATATTTCCCCCAAAACAAAATGATCTTCCAATTTGATATGTTAATTTGTTCACCTAATTCCTAACTGTAGTGATTTATGTGGAGGGTGAAAAGCAATGACTTTCACCCCAAAATTAGACATAAACTTCTTTCCCTGAAAGCACATGCAGTTATGCTTCATAATTGTATTTCTTCATGCATGTAATTTTAAGAACAAATAAATGGATTGGATCACTCTAATCTGTGTATTTTTTTGTTACTCTACTCCAGGCAAGAATTACATGTTTAGCAATTACTGTGTTTCAAATATCTCCAAAATCCACCATTCTTGGGTGTTGGTATTTAGCTTTGTGTTCGAAAGTTCAAGGCAGGGAGGCTTGTAATTGAAGAAGTTCATCTCACAAGAACCCATTGCCAGAAAAAAATAGGTGTTCTGCTAAGCAAAGTATTTTTTCTACTGTTGCATTCATGCCCTTTTCAAACATCTCATTTATGAGTCCAAAGCAGCTATTCCAGCACTGTTTTGCAAGTCAGAGCTCAGCTATTTGCTCTCTCTCCCTACTCTTTAGAGATCTATTTGTTGTTGATTTTTTTCCTCCATAGAACATGAGAAGCATAATGCTGATATGTAACACTCATTAATTGGAAGATAAAGATCTTTAATTTTAAGTATGGGTTATTTTAGCAATACACACTATTTCTTATTCAAGGAATAGATGTTCAGTAAAATACATAGATCCACTGAAAGAGTGGGAGGATACAGGCTTTAACCATGAAAACTGTGCACATGGCAAGGAGGATGGGAGTAGGAATTTATTAATGTTTGCCCTAATGAACCTTTAGAGAATAACTGAAGGAGGAGAGACTGATCGAAAGAGAGAAACTAGCACTGAGCATCCCTCTATGTGGACCAAGAATTCTCTGTGCTCACATAAGCATAGATCGTATTTCTCTTTAATTTGTTTTCTAATTTTACCCTTCAAGATATTTTTAACAGATTGCCTACAGTAAATTGCTTGGCCACTCTCAATTTTCTGCACCAACGTGATTGCCCATATTATAAAATAAATGGTAGAGATAAAATTTTAAATTATGTCTCGATGGTTTGGGATATGCTGTTTTTTTTATCAACATTCATATTCCATTAGGCAATGCTTGCTAAAATTACTGAATTTAATTCAAAAATAATTGTAATTCCATCAAAAAGAAAACAAAAAATCTTCTTAGTTACTGAACCCAAAATTGACCTATCTGTGTCCTGAATTAAACATCTCAGTCAAGTTGTATGTACCAAGGCCCGTTAAAGCAATACATGATCAGAGCTGTCATTTTATTGTGCCATATACAGCAAAGATCTATAGGTCAGTCATGGGACTGTTTGCCTTATATTTTCTGGAGAGGTGAAATCTCTTAACTGAATCCTTCACTTAATCATCCCCAAATCCCAAGCTATCTCTCCTGATCCCTATTTCGATTTAAACTAAAATTCATTTTCTAGTGTTCTGTGTAAGTTTGCTTCAGGCTTGACTTAGAGATTTATGAATAGCATTTACTGTTTGCTTGCTGACCACTTCAGAGGTTCCAATCCCCATGGGTGATTTCCACAGGCTGCAGTGTTGGGAGGTGGGAGGAGGTGGACTGGAGAATGATTTCATGCAGTAAAACACAGCACCCTCACACCTGAAGCCAAAGCAAATATTTTGAGAATGAAGTAAACTCTTGGATTCGAATAGCACATTTGGTATAAGAAGAGGATGCCTGAAACTTACAGCGTCTTCCAATATCCCTGCCACATTTCACCTCTGCAGAAAGTGCCCCTGTATTTCTGAGATGCAATGTGATAGTGGTGATGCAAATGGTGAGTCCTCCTTTTTTGTTGTTTTTCAGGGAAGGTTTCTGGATAAAATCCAATCTGATTTGTGTTAAAAAATAGTTTTCTCAATTTCTCACTGGACATTTGTGTCCAGAAGTGGAGAGTGATGGCAGAGTCCTTAGTTAAGGAAATCCCTTGAGTACTTGTCACATTGAAAGAATGAGAGAAGCAGGCAGCAGTGGAAGGAAATTGAATTGTCCCAGTTAAAAAGTCTGAAACACAGCCTGCAGCACCCAGTGGGAACTCGTTATCCAAAAGGAAGAATGGAGAGACTTCAGTTGCTGAGGTTTAATACTCTGAAACTGTCAACATTGGTGATAAGGCTTTATTGGGTTTTTTGTTTTGTTTTACTTTTGTGTTTTGTTTGTTTGTTTTTAAGACATGGCCTCCTTTGGCTTCTGAGACTGACAACCTTGTTATTCTTCTTCCTACTTTTGTAGCCCTCCTGTCAGACTCCTACTGTTCATCCCATATAAGAGTATTACTCAAAGTGTTGTCCACTAGCATGAGAATCCTCTGGTTGCTAACCAGAATCCCTGGAAATAGAGTATGGAAAACTGTATTTTCTTGTACTACCTTAGTGGGATTCCAATAAACAGGAAAGTTGCTGTAAAAGTTTTGTCCCCATCTAGCACAGTGGCACACACTTGTAATCCCAGCAACTCAGGAGACTGAGGCAGGAGGATTCCAAGTTTGAGGCCAGACTCAGGAATCCAGTGAGGCTCTAAGCAACTATGCAAGACCCTGTCTAAAAATTAAAAAAAAAAAAAATAGAAAGGGCTAGGGATGTGGCTCAGTGGTTAAGCACCCCTGAACTCAATCCCCAGTACCAAAAAATAGATCTCTGGCCCCCATGTTTCATCTCTTTCCGCTCCTTGAGCAATCACACACACAATGCTTTCTTCCAGCTACCACTTATATACTTATGAATCACAAATCTCTCCAGCACAAAACTTTCTCCTGGTCTACTTTATCAATATTCTACTATATATCCCACTTATTGTTCTATGTGATTTGCAACTCCCTATTATAAACACTAACCTACACACACAAAATAAAAGTACCTGTTCATAATTCACAATTCTTATTTCAGCTATCAGTGTTATCTACTGATTTCCCATATTCACAAAACTAAGAGTGATTCTAGACCATTCTGCACTACACTTAATTAAATACCAAGTCCAATTAATTCTATCTTGAAACTATCTCTTTAGTTCTATGTCTTAGTTCAGGGCTTCATGTATTTTCACTTGGCTTGCTGAAGTATCTTTCCAAATGGTTGCCCAGGCTTTGGCAAGAGACATCATAATACAGTAGGAAAAAATAAGATATGACTTCCTGTTTCTTTGATACAGGCATAGTGATTCAGTTCTCCTCCATCTAGGGAGTAACCACTAATGCAGTCAAGCAGATAAAGCACTTAGCACAAGACCTAGAAAGAAGATGAAATACTTGTTATTTGGACTTCCTCAAATACAAGCCTTCATACTATTTTCAAAATGACTCTTCTAAAATGCAAATCTTACCATGCATGATTCACAGATGGTCGTGTCAGTCACCTGCTTGTGAACATCCAGCGACTGTTCAGACGAAGCCTAAAACTGTTAGTGTGGCATTCAAAGCCCTTCATGTTCTGTTCCCCCTGCCATTTTTCCTCAGGCACCCTGACCCATCTTTGCACCCATTACGAATTAAATGCCATCAAGAATTTAAGAATGAATTTGATCAAGCAAAGTAAATTTATCTGTGCATGCATGGTAAGTGTTATCTTTGTCATCTGCTGCCCCCTGCCAGTCGCAAAAGAGAAGAGCCAGTGATGGCTCAAACTCAGAGGGACAGTCCACACCTCTTAGTAATTAATCCCTAATAATAATCTGCCTTGTATAAAAATGTGTTTGAACATCCACGGCTAGTTTTACACATAATTTTCACTCTTTCAAAGTGACAAAAAGCTTAAGAGCAGTGTGAATTTACAACTAGGCTTCCTAAACCATTGTCACTTCTCTGTTTAAGAAATCCTGTCACCAGCACATCAACCTTCATCAGAGTTCTGTTTATTCATTTCATTCATGTCTACATTCCTCACTTAGCAATAAACCTCACTTTTCTTCTTCTTTTTTTTTTTTTGTGGGTACCAGCGACTGAACTCAAGGACATGCTATCACTGAGCCACATCCCCAGCCCTGTTTTGTACTTTATTTAGAGACAGGGTCTCACTGAGTTTCTTATCATCTGGCTTTTGCTGAGGCTGGCTTTGAATTTGCTATCCTCCTGCCTCAGCCTCCTGAGCCTCTGGGATCACAGGCATGTGCCACCTCACCCAGCTACCCAACTTTTCTTCACAGTGCACCCCCAGTCCTAGTCACATAAAGTCTAGCTTAGAGTAGAAGAAAACCTTTATCGTTTTTTAATGGTTTTGTCTTGGGGGTTTGTTTTAAGAAGAGCTTCTGAAAGTTTCTTGGGGCTAAAGAGACTGCTATTCAAAGAGAAAGACCAAATCCCAGTGAGTCTGCAGACTTCTCTTTCCCACATCTATTGGATGCTGAGAACCTCTGTGTAGCAAGTTTGGTGACTCCTGTACACCATGTTGCATGTCACTGTCTTTATCATATTGTGGTTGAAAAAGACAGGCTAACATCACATATTAGTTGGTCTTTAAAATACCTTTGCTCATGCATTTGAAATAAGGATGGGATCAAATGAGATAAATACATACTTCTCATGCATAATTTTGATGATTATATTTAAAAGAATTCTAGATTTTCCTTACAAGAATGGATCACATCAAAGTCTGTTCACATCAAAGGATGTTTTCTTATTCTGGTGATGTGATGATAAAGACTCACGATTCCTTTGTCTACTGATAATACATGTATTCAGTAATCCATCTTTCACAGCCAAATAGAAGTTCAGATGTTTTCTCTCCATAACATCAGTCTACCAAATGCTTACTTTTACTAAGCATTATTATATTTCATGTAACACTATTTCTGAAATATTAATCTTTGCAATTTACATTTCTTATACTCCCATCTTCTACCACTCTCTGATTAGAGCTGCCAGCCTAGTTTGCGCTCATTTCCTCAAGGGAATGATATGAGAAAACAGCAGGCTGGAGAAAAGGGAGTGTTATAATATATATCTTGAGTTTTGCGTTTGAAATAACAAATTCCTTAGAGGAATAAAGAAGCAAAGATAAAATATTTGCCGGTATCATATATTTTTAAAAGATTTTACACATTTCACACATGGGAGGAAACAGAAGGGAAAGAGACATAGAGAAGTTTATAAAGATACGGATGAATATGGGGCCCAGATAGAGACTCTGAAAGCTTCCTCCCCAAGGAGACAACTGTACTGGAGATAAGTATGTGAAACTAAGAGCCATGAAGACCCATGGATCTTCCCTGGGAAGATTCCCTGCAAGGTGGCATAGTTAGATAATGGGTCTAGATATTCTGGGCACTATGCCAGTAACAAGGAATTAGAATGGTGAAATGATTCTTGTGTCCCCAAGTAAGGTCCAGAGCAAAGATGTCACCACAACCTAAAAAGACCAGGCAGATCAGCACAACAGACAACTCACCATGAACTTCAAAAATGAAAGACCAAGGTTCACCTGAGAGAACTAACATCCCACCACATAGTTTTTCACAACATCAGTTTTTCACTTTCTCAATCACTTAGGATTCTGTGAAACCTTTCTCATTTTTCCTCCTAGGATTTAGAGTGGAGGGTTCTAGAATTGAACCAGATTAAGTTTTTCCCACTCCACTGAAGTAGGCATTGTAAATAAACATTGAGCTGGGTTAGAAAACAAAAATCGAAGCTATTTTTGTAAATATGAATTTGCAGTCCTTAAAATTCATTATAAATTGCCCATTCATTTGAATATGTTAAACATGCTAGTTCTTTGTTAAGACTAATTACCATTAGTGTTCCCATATAATTTGTTTGTTATGACGGCCAAAATATTTATTGATCATATGCTTTATATATAGGACATTAAAGTTATGTTCAGTGAGATTACCTACATTGTAAATTCCTTGGAATATAATGTGTTTCTAATTTTTTATGAGTTTTTAGAGCGAGAACACACTAAAAAAAAAAAAGAGAAATGAACAGATTCATGAAGTCTATCAGTCTATTAACATACATTTCTCACTGAATATAAAAGGAAATATAACCAGCCTGAATGGCTTTTGATGATGAATATTTGAAATAAACATATAAGCAGCATTGCCACTGCTCAGAAAGCCATAAAACGAACTACTGGAGCCCAACCAAGTGATGCAATTTTCACATCCATATCTACTTTGACTTTTTTAAATGCTGGAAGTATTTCAAAGTCTGAGTCACTTATTAAGCTACCAAAAAATATGTTCTTCTAAAGTTCCACTTCAAAACTGATAATTAGAATAATACTCCACCTTCAATCACACCGCTAACTCTCGATCTCAATCTTCTCAGATGCCTCAAGATGTTCGCTGTGTTAGGAATGAACAAAAAGCTCAGGCAGGCTGGCACAGTTTGCAAGTAAGACTCACAAAGGCTGCCTTCTCTTTTCTAGTTTCTGACTCTTTTCTTGCACAAGGGGGAAAAGATCTATGTGACACATTTCTCAAGGATTCTTTTATTCTGTCACTTTTCAAGCAGAGAGAAAAAAAACACCTTTCTTCTTCCACTACTAATATATTTTGTGATTTTTTTTTCCATCAGCTCAGTATCTCTGAAAATCTTGTGAAAGTCACTTTAGTGCACCCATATAGGAAACTTCATTTTCTCCTAAAAATGGAGAGAAAAGTTCATTTCACTAGGAAAATATGTACTTTATACATAGACATATCACATATATATTCATCTTTGATGTAAACCCTCTAGGAACAGATATTTTAAATTTAAAATGAGAACAATTCAAGAGAGGCTGAGGTGTGAGAACATAAAAAGAAAAACTGTCTCCCAATTCGTATTTTGATGGACATCTGTACAACAACAAATAGCATGAAAATTCAAATGTTAAAATGAAAGCTCGATATTCACCAATGATATATCCAAACCATGGAATTAGTTAAGACTTACAATTAGGAATAGTTTAGTTAGCGCCACAGCAAAAACACTTTAAAATAATACTAGCATAAAGAGCAAAATGTGATGCTCTGGTAAGATATTAAGAGGAAGATATTAATAGTCTTGTAACATATGGATCTGGTCCTGTTATGAAGCAAGTGGCAAGGGGTAAAGACAGGAACAGGAAAATGTGAAAGCAATAGAAATTCAGAAGCTTACAATAAAGAAGAAAATATCTTTAAACTCATTGCTAAAAGCATACTGTAGATTTTAAAAATCTACAGGGAAGATCAACATACTTAGATCTTTAAAAGCCCATGGCTTCAAGGAGCACTGAATTCCCTCGACTATTTCGAAAGTCCTGTACTTTCATAGCTGTTTTTAAAACCAATACAATCAAAAAAATATTTTGTGCCAAGATTCAAATCTTAATTAGCCCTGTCCCTTTTAATTAGATGATACTTAACATCCCATTCATTTTTAATACTTTTTTTAATACTTACTGAAATATGGAGGAATACCTCCAAGATAAATTTTATAAAAATTTTATGTATTTTATAAAACAAATAATTTCTAATGGTTTGGTTTTGCTAACCTTTGTCTCTTCCCAATACATCAACCTATTATTCTCTTTGTAATATACTACTCTGAATATATAATTTGTAACTCACACAACCTAATGATATTAGGGGAAACCCCTTAACTCACTTTAATTTTTAAAGTAAGTTAAAAAGGTTCAATGTATTCAAATATTATTCTTACAAATTGCTTTTCAATTCCATGACTAATTTAAAACTGAACAACAAAGAAAATGCTGCAGCAGAGTCGAGATGCTAAGTAACACTGGTACAAAAATTCTCTGTTCCATTAAAATAAGGAATGTATTGATCCTCCTTTCTCAAAAGCTGTACAAAGTGAATTCTTTAAAAGTAATCTATATCTTTTACTACCAAGTAAATTCTCTACCTATCAACTTATTAAGGTCTTACTGTTAATATCTATTATAAGAAAAATTCAATCCCTTCAATGCTTCCCAAATTTAATAGCACTATTTTGAAAGATTATGAAACACTAAAATTTTCTCATTAACCATACCGCAAGAAAATAAAAACTCAAAACAAAGAGAAGTCTGCTCACATCATTGATAAAAATTAATATGAAACTGAAAATTCTAAATGTTTCCCCACTTACACTTAGCAAATGAAAGTAGTTAGTTGCTAAAGATACAGAGATTAGTCATCTCCTCATTTATATAAATCTTTCTCTAGGTAGTAGAAATAATACTTATGTATATTTAGAAGCAAAGAATATAAGAGAATTAAATCGATACTTTCAGCAAAATAACACATAAAATTCTAATTTTTCAGAGTGATTGCCCTAATTTTTATCAATATGTATCTTCAAATAACTAATGGTATATTAAAACGATGATCTAAAATCTTTTACAGTTTGTTTTTTTGAGATTTTTTTTCCTAATAGTTTATTGTTCAAAGCACCTTGGTCATTTATACACAGTGTAGTATGTGTTATTCTTTTTCATTGACTATTTTGCAAGGCATTCTGTGTAAGAATTCAGTTTACTCATAACTCTAAAGTGTTAATTTTTCTCATCTTGACAAGCAAACATAAAAGTCTTTTCTTATTGACTATTGAGTATTTTGATAGGAAAGAAAACATAAAAGCGATTACATGTTGCTTCAAGCGATTCTGAATCAGATCAGTTGTTCATCCAGACCTGAAAATCCCACAACTAAAGATGAGTAGTATATATCTAGATGACAGACTTAAACACAAATGTTTGAAAAGAGTCAGTCGATTGAGATAGGACAACAAGCTATTGATATTGATCTATGCCTTAAATAAAAACAATTGCAAACCAATGGTAGGACTTTATTGTTACTCACAGTATTCTGAAAAACCTTTATCCAAGTGGAAATTCTGAAATGTAATCTTTCAGAATATATTACAATATATATATATATATCTCTAGAGGAGACCGATACTCAACTTACAATTCACATGCTAAGTAATGGGACTTACATCGATCGAATAAAAGCAAATCTACCCAGGTGGATAAGCAGTAATATTACATTACTAGAGCTACAACCGCTACAATTCACCCGATTTCCCAAGCCAGATACCTAGAAATTTTCTCAGACTTATAGTGGTCCATGGGCCCCTCCTTCCCTAACTCCCACAGATACACTGTCCCAAATACTACTGATTTTACCACCTTAATGAATCTCCAATCCACCCCTGTTTCTCAGTTTCCACTGCTCTTGCTTTGTTTGCATCCTCCTTTGCTTCTTGCTTGCATTACTGCAACTGTCTGATCTCCACGCCTTCAATTTCTACACTTGCTGGTTTATATTGCATCCTCAGCCTATATAATTCTTCCTTCTCTATGTCTTCTTGGTCATAGCCATCTATCTGGGAAATTTGACGGTTCAAGCAACTCTGTGTGGAAATGATCTCATATTCCTGAGAATGTCCATGGTGCCCTGTACATGAACCTGACAACTCTTCATTGCATGGTCAGATGTTTTATCTCCTTGATAAAAGTGAATATAAAATAGAAAATTCTAAGTGTTTCTAGGAGGGTGGAGGTTGCTAGATAGTTATCTTTGCATCCTAAGCAACTGGTACAGTGCCTGGGTCGTACCACTTAATCTATATTTATTGAAGGAAACACTGAATTGATTACACTGTTTTTCCAACATGAGATTTATGTCAAAATCAAGTTTAAAAGTCTCTCAAAACTACAGACTAGTTTAATAAAGAATGACATAAACAGTCTTTCAGTAGCCATCCATTTTTTGTCTTTAATTTTTTTAAAGTACTAAGTTAAAAGTCACAAAGCAAATAAGCACTTAACAATGTTTTTGGCTTTCATTTTCAGGAGCCTGTTCATAAAGAAAAGCACTTTATTTCTCAAATGTCGCTGATGGCCTCGATTCTGTATTAATTGAACCATAATGTCCTCTGTCTCTTCTCTACCTACTTTGCAGTATTTCAATATAACTATTCCTTCCTGAAGGCTTAAAATGTGTTAAAGAGCATTATGTTCCAGAAAGGGAACTGGTACAGGGCTAAGAAATCTCTGTTCCACTGCTGGATTTTTCTCATATAAACTTCATGATGCTAGCCAGCATGCTTCAACTCATAAGGTACAAGAAAAAACCTAACAGGACGACTACAAGAGTTAAGGTTTTTTAATTAGCATAATTAAAGCTCGCAAAACAGCAGTTAATTAATGGATAAATACATCAATGCATGTGAAATTTCATAAAATGCCTATTATCCCTATTGATCTATAAATTTCATTCATTTTCAACTGAAATCTCCATATAACTTTCTGTGGGCCTAAGAAACTGATCCAAAAATTCATATCAAATAGACTCGATGACAAACAGCTAAAAGAATTTAATTGAAAAGTTTTAGAAAATTGACCCACCAGGTATCAAGACTAATTATAAAGCCATATAATTATGACAATTGGTGGTGCTTTGGGAATCAAAAAAGAGTAACAAAACAGAACAGAGAACTCAAAAACAGTTTTGCTTATATATGAACATAAATGTTTGTGTATTTTCATCTAGGAGTTTTACAATTGAACACATGGAAATATTAGATGTGTATTTCTACCATAAATTAAAACATAAGGACTGGAGATGAAGTTCAACGGGGCATCTACGAGGCCCAACATACAACAAAAGAAAATAATAGTAACAATAAATTCTTTAAAATACTAAAAGCAGAAATTACAAAACTCCTAGTTGAAAATACACACAAATGTACTTATAGATTCTGATCAGGGGAGATTTTCTAAAATATGACTTTGAAGCACAAACCATAAAGAAAAAGACTATGAATTTTAATTGTTTTTTAAAAAATGTTCTGGGTAAGGTCAATAAGATGGCCAATTAAGAGTACCTGGTATATTTCCATCCACAAAAATTTAAAAAAAAAATTAGGATTAAAAATAAAGAATAAAATAACAACTATTTCTCTGGATGTTAAGCGGAGTGCAACAGTGATGTGACAGAGATGCTGGGGAGCACAGAGACTGAGGAGCAAACATTTACCATTCTGTCTTCCTAATTGAGACCAATCCTAAATGCCAAAGGGTAAAACAGATAACCCCTATAGTGCCCACTAATGCCATAGACCCTGAAGTATTTGCTAGTGGAGGAAATTGCAGCCCTCATAGGCTCTGAGCTGAGTTTAGAGAACATCCAAGGAATCTACTCCTCTGCATACCCCAAAGGAAGAAGCTAGTCATGAAGAGACCTTCCCCACCCATGCTCCTGCTGCACAGTGCTATGTTGAGACCCCACTCACCAGGGTTCCTCCAAGCAGCCAGTTCATCTGCTTCCGGTAGCCTAGATACCTCTGCATGGGAACCAGCAGGGTATCTCCACCCATCACGTGCAGGTCCATGAAGCCATTGAGCTGCTAGGTGGCCCTGCTCAGCTTCTTGCAGACCAGCATATTAGCCAGGCAATGTCTCCGAGTACCTTATCCTGCCAAGTCTCTGGGAAGCAGTTAGTCAGCGTTACCCACCAACTCATGGCTCCACAAAGCAGTCAGTCAGCAATTCCCACCCTCCTGGGGCCCCAGGAGCACATTAGGTAACCATTCCTACCCACCTGAAATCCTGGGAGAAAGCCAGGCAGTCAATGATGAGTGGCTGCCAAACCACTGGAGAGCACCCAGGTGGATGAGCTTGGTATAATGGTCAATTTGAATTGTTGACTTGATTGGATTAAGAGATGTGGAAGATTAAGAAGTTTCTGGGTGTATCAACGAGGGTGTGTCCTGGAATGACTGGCATGTGGAATAATGAACTAAAGTGGAGACCCTCGCCTAAGCATGGGCAGCACTGTCCAATAGATTGGAGGCTTGAATGGAACAAAAGTTGGAAGGACAAGGAAGCAGGAGCACATGTAAGCTTAATTCTTCTTAAACAGATTCTTGATTACTGCTGTGATTACCTGAGGACATCAGACTTTCTCTCTGTCACTCTTCCAAAGCAGACTCTGCCAGTCATTCTCCAGGGAGTTTCCAGAAGCCTGTGGGTCTCGAACTGGAGTAATAGCATCCTTGATCAGTTGTTTTTTTTTCAACCAAGAGATTTATTGGGGGGCTGCCCTAAGGGGAAGAAAAGGAGAGGCAGAGAGCAGAGAGAGGAGAGGAGGAGGGCAGAGAGAAAGAGAGTAGAGAGAGGAGAAAAAGAAGAAGAAGAAGGTCCTTGATCAGTCTTATTCTGAGGCTTCCGCATCTTAGATAGCGCATCTACTGGTTCCTCTAGTTCTCCAGCCTGCAGATGGCCATTGTGGAATATCCAGCTTCTAGTTGTGTACGCTTATCTAATGAATCACCTTTTTGTAATTATCCCTCCTGTTGGTTCTGTTCCTCTAGAGAACCCTGGCTAATATAGTGGCCAAGCCCACACTCACAGGCCAGCCCCACCTTGGGCAACTCAGTTGACTGAATCTCCTGAAGGCATCTGCACAACCCCAAAAACCTGACAGAAGCCCTGCTCAAGTTTACCAGTGTGGCCCAGTCCCCCATGCAGCCCTCAGATGCTGACAGATGCCCTATTCCCACTACCATGCCAGTAATGCCTCACCTTTGAGTCTCACCAAAGTAGAGCCACTCCCATGTGACTCCCAGATTTTCTGCATGCACAACCATGCATACCCTACCCAGAACTGTCAACAAAACTAACCACCTCAGAAAGCTGCATTCTAGCTGGTGGACTAATCCCCAAAAACACTACAGCTTAGGCCATTGGAACATCCCTAGGCACTGATGACATTGATTACAGCTGAATAAGCACTATAGACACTACACTACTGTCCCTGTATGGACCAAAGCCAACATAACCTACCCTATTGACACCCTAGGACACACCTCTAAGAGAAAGTCTTCTGAAAGGAAAGACACCATCTAGGTCCATGAAACTCAAATGACTTAAAATAAAATCAGTCAAAAGCAGTCTTCTCTGTGCCACATTATCCTCAAATTATCAAAAACAGTGTGTGGAAAAATATTAAAAACAAGGAAGAAGCATCAAGTTACATATCAGGGAATCTCTATTAGACTTCCAGTAGTACCAAAGACACACATAGGCTGAAAGGGAAGGGGGGAAATATTTTATGCAAATGAAAACTGAAGGTGAGCAAAACTAGCTATATTTGTATGTGATAAAATATACTGCATCAAAAACTATAAAAATAGACAATAAATATTATTGTATAATGATAAATTGATTAATCCAACAATAGGATACAACCATTATAAAATATAGGTACAAAGCCTGAACTTCCCTTCCAGTAATGATGCAATTCAAGGTACCTGAATAATAAGAGAAAACCAAACCTAAATTGATACAAGAAAAGAAATAATGAAGATCAGAGCAGAATCAATGAAATAGAAACTAAAAAAAAATCTCCAGAAAAAGACAGCTCAGTAAGGCTCTGTTGATTTGCTACATGGATGTGCAATTGACTTGTTTTCTAATAAATTATGGGTTTGTCAGGAACTCTGTCAGGCACTTTGTATTTATAGCCTTTGGGGTGATCAATTCTAATACAATGTTTTATGTTAAACTTTGAATTAAGATTACCCATGACATATATTTAAACATAGCATTGCCCAGTATGGAGCTATTTCCCATGACTTTTGTATAAAAGGAATATGACTGACAGCTTTCAATTTTATTAATATTATAAAACATCAACATTTCAAATAAGGAATCACTGCATATCCATGGGACCATTTTTTTTTTCTATCAGTTTTGGACCATGTTTTAGTCAGCTTTCTTGCCTCTATGAGTAAAAGACCTGATCAGCACAATTATAGAGGAGGAAAGGTTAATTTGAGAGCTCATGGTCTCAGAGGTCTCAATCCATAGACTGTTGGCTCCATTCCTCATACTTCCAGGTGAGGCAGATCATCATGGTGGAAGAGTATGGCAGAAGGAAGCAGTTCACATGATTATCAGGGAGCAAAGAGAGAGATCTCCACTTGCCAAGTACAAATATATACCCCAAAGCTACACCCCCAATGGCCCACCTCCTCCAACTACATCTCACCTGCCTTCAATTACCACTCAATTAGTTCCATCAGGTGATTAATTCATGATTGGATTAAGACTCTCATAACCTCAATCATTTTTCCTCTAAACCTTCTTGCATTGTCTTGCACATAAGCTTTTGAGAGATGACTCACATCCAAACTATAAAAGACCAAAATCTAAATCAAAAACAAGTACAAAATGAATTGTTACTGTTTTTTTAAAAGTGCATGAAGAGTCAATGATAATCCCATCAAGCATGGTGGTGCACACCTGTAATCTTGGCTATTCAGAAAACTGATGCATGGGGATTACAAGTGTGAGGACAGTCTCAGCAATTCAGCAAGACTCTGACTCAAAATAAGACTAGAGTATAGCTCAGTAATAGAGAGATTGCCTAGCATATGCAAAGCTCTGGGTTTAAAACCCCAGTACAAAAAGAAAAGAAAAAAATGAGTAAAGAATAATACCACAAATTCAGGCTGCAAAAGCAAAAATGTAAAAGTGAAATTACAACAAACTAAGAAGTTTCTGTACAGCAAAGAAAACCATCAACCTACAGAAGAGGAGAAAGTATTTGCAAACCATTCCATCTCCAAGTACTTAATATCCAGAACAGACAAGGAACAACAAGGAGAACTACTGAAATTGTATGAACACATGAAAATTAAACAACATGCTTCGGAATGATCATTGGGTCAGCAAAAAATTTAAGAAAGAAATTTCTAGACGTATGAAAATGGAAACACAATATACCAAAATCTATGGAATTCAATAAAAACAGTACCAAGAGGGAAGCTGAGAGCAATAAGAACCTACATCAACAACTCAGATCTCAAATGTGGAATATAGGAAAAAACTGATCTGAAAGTAGAAGGGAGACAGAGAAGAGGAAGGGCATGGGGAAGGAAAAAGGAGGGTCAAGAGAAATTATCAAAATACATTATATATGCATGTACAAATATGCCACAATGAAACCCATTATTCTCCATAATTAATATGTACCAATAAAGCTCTACTCAAACAGCAAAAACAATAATAATAGTCCAAATTTAAAATAGGCAAATGACCTAAACAGATATTTCTCAAAAGAAGATATCCAAATGGACTAGTGTATGAAAAAATGGACATCACCAGTCATCAGAGAAACGCAAATCAAAGCCACAATGAGATATCATCACACTCAGAAAGCATATCAAAATAGAAAAAAATAACCAATGCTAGCAAGGATGCAGCAAAAGAGGAACTCTCATGCCCTGTGGATATGAATGTAATAAAACCATTAAGGAAAACAATATATCGGTTCCTCCAATCCCTAAAAATAAAACTACAGTGTGATCCAACAACCATACTGGGTATACATACAAAAGAAATGAAATCAGTGGATCAAAAAGGGATCTACACTGCCTCATTTATTGAAGCACTATTCACAATAGCCAACATGTGGAAGCAAACAAGTTACACATAGATGGATCAATGGATAAAGAGTTTGTATTCTATATATCCTGTGTAATATTATTCAGCTGCAAAAAAGAATAAAAGTCTGGCATTTGCAGCAAAATGGATGGAATTGGGGGATATTATGCTAATTGAAACGTTCTAGGCACAAGAAAACAAATACTGCATGTTCTCACGTGTAGAAACTTGAAAAGTTGTTTTCATAGATGTAGAGAATAAAACAGTGGTTCACTAGAGGCTAGGAAGGTGAGAGGTAAATTAAATAACAGGCAGCAAAACACACTCAGGAGAAATGTGTTCTAGTCTTCTTCAACATGGTGGGGTAACCGTAGCTTATTTGTTGTACAGTTTACCAAAAAAACCTAGAAAGTTTAAAGCTTCCCAACAAAAAGAAATGATAAATTTTTGAGGAGATGAAAGTGCTAATTACCCTGATTTGATCATTACATGTTTCGTGCTTGTATCAAATCATCATATCACTCTCATAAATATTCACAATTACTATGTCAATTAAAAATGTAAGAAGCAATATAAACATATAATGCCTCACTTATCAAAAGACCACCAGACTTCTAGAAATGACTTCTAGAAATCTGTCTCGTAAATAAATAAATAATGTGGATCAGCAAACTTATTTTAATACATGTGTGTTCATTAAAGTATTTTTTATAATAGTGGAAGAGTTTCCAGAGAAGCCCCTCAAAGCCAGGAACAATATGATAACAATCAAAACCCTGGACCACCCAGGACTCTATTATCCTATTATCATTAACCACTTCCCACCCTTCCCATTGGCATGTGGAAGAAGAGATGAAAGATGCCTCTAAAGGGATTTCTTTGTAGAGAATTTTCAGTGACTTAGTAAACAATACCCCTTCATGCTCTTTATAAAAAGAAAAATCACTGGTAAAACTCAATATATGTCCTTTGAAGCACATAGAGACTGGTGTCTGACTTGCTCAAAAAGTTCAAGTAGAAGGGACTGACTGGTGTCCAAACTGCAAGAGAGAAGGCTTTGATGGTAATTGCAGTTTTGAACATTGTGTATTTCTAGTTCCTATAGTCTGCAATGTATCTCCTCAAGATTTATACGTTGAGTCCCCAACCCCAAATACCTTGGAAATGGGGACTTTTTTTAGAGTTAAAACGAGGTTGCTAGAGTGTGTCCTAAACCAGCGTGACTGATGTCCTCATAAGAAGAAATTCAGACACAGATACCCTCAGAGGGAAGACCAGATGAAGACATAAGGAGATGACAGCCAGCTGCAAGCTAAGAGACCTCAGCAAAAACAAACCTGCAAATACATTGATCTTGGATTTCTGGAGTCCAGCACTGTGAGAAAGTAAATTTGTGTTGTTAAATCTCTCTGTGGTACTTTCTTACAGCAACCTTAACAGACTCACTCTGGTGGTCCAGAGGCAGACCACATGGAAGTAGGCTATTTAGGGCTTATGTTAACAGGTACTCTACCTAAGAGGATTAGTATTCTCCAAGGATAAAAGGATCACAGCAGCAAGAGTGGGAGGGGAACAGGAAGCTGCTAATAAACAAGGAAGTTGACTTTGAGTACTCTGGTAATGACTTTTTCTAGTAATCCATGAAAGAATCCCACAAGAGAAAAGGCCTGTCCTCTGCTGCATCAAGGGAGCACAAAATGCCAGGTTATATCTGTGCAAACTGAATCCAAACTTTTCTGTCCTCTTCTGTCTCCTGCCCCGCTAAATTCCTAATCCTAGGTAGGGGCACAAGTGAAATTACCATAGAGCAAAATAAGAGAGAACCTAAAGAAGTCAATGCAACACCCTTTCTCTTTATGAGCTGTCCAGTCTGCAGTAAGCCAGATCCCAGGAATGCAGGAGCCTGGAATTTAGCAAAGACTGGAGATGCGCAAACAGAGTAGGCAGGACTTTTTATAGCTATCAATGGAATATAATGGAAAAATGTAGGATAACCGGGGAATAAATTCACAAGTGAGAAAGACTGAGGGGATTTTCCACTGGAACTGAGTAAGTCCATAGCTTTAATGCATCTGTTACAACAAATTGAGAGAAACAATACAGATGACTAATACAAGGGATTTATTAAATAATTAATGATTCAAACCAACATCTACTCCAGCTTAAATTACTACTAAAGGTAGATCCTGACCACTCTGCCTCCAAAGTCTTCTCTTCGCTTATATATTTATTCATTTTTTATTCACTTAATATATGGTTTTCCTACATGTTCTATAGGGCAGGCACTATGTAAGTCTCTAGTAACATAATAGTGAACAGAATCATTGACTTTAAAACATTACAGGTGGGAATGATTGCTATTACTTTATAAAAGATGAAACAAAATATAAAATAAGGCATTTGCTCAGTCCTCTGGGACAGCAAGAAAGTCTGCTCTCAAATCCAGGTTTGATAAAAATCAAACCCTACATACTTTCTATTATTATAATTTGATTAGTATTCCCTGTGAAAAGTTATCATAATTCACTATTAGCAGAACCTTTCTATATTCTAGTATTGAAAGGCTGATGAAATCCTTTCTGTGTTCTAAGCCATTAGCTGCATTATGTACCTCAGGTATATAAATGCTCCCCAGGATCACAGTCTCATCATCTTTATAGTAAGAAAATTGCTAAGGCCTCCTCAAACTCTACTTGATAAGTCTTAACAACTAAGTTGTAAAAATCTGACAAATTGATGCAAATATTAATGTCAAACATTTAATTTGTACGGTACGGCTGCTGGGCCCAGAATTCACTAGAACAGGCAGACTTAACAGAAGTTCCTATTCTCAACATAGTAATATAAAATGAGAGTTGAAGTTACATTAGGTTAAAATTTTAGAACCAATATTAAGTAAGATATATTATTATTTCCTTGTGGCCCATTAAAAACATGAAATTACATTGACTGCATTATTCTAAGACTATTAATATGAAAATTATATTTTGTCTTTAGCCCAGAATAATTTTGGTGATTATTGTGCCTCTGCAAACATTCTTTTCAAACTCTAAATGTATTTTATTATTATGGCTCCAACTATGTTATGACTATCAGTTCTCTACAAAGAGTAATTGAAGATCTTGATTACTAAAGAGGTAACTTTTCAACTATTTTTATATATACCCATTGTTATTCTCTGGGGCCTATATAAGTGACACATTAAGTACTTATTGAAGGTCTTTTGCTTAGAATAGATAGTTATGCTTTTGTTCTGTTGATGATCTAAGCATGTTATTAAAAAAACAAAAACCCAAACTATTTATGGAACAAATTTCTTCTTTCAAATCTCTGGTCCCCTCCCTGTCTTATGGAATAAAGCCAACAGTGCATTCTAATAGCTATTCAATAAATAATATTAAATAAATTAATAAATAGGTAGCCCAGAAAGAGAATATTATTCTAGGGAACACGGGTTTATCCTCCAATTTAGTACTGCTGGTTTAAAGAAATGCATTCAACCTTTATATTCTGTATTCATTCACCAATCCATTAGTTTATTCAATAGTGTTTACTCAGTATCAAAACTGTCTGCTTAGCTCTAGAAATATAGAACAGAATGAAATAAATTTTTTCCTGGTCTAAGCAGGTTACTCTTAAAATATAGAAATATAAAAACACACTGTTGGCATTGCTATAATACAAGTATGTATGTTCCAAAAGGATGGCTTTCTAATATTGCTTCTCTGAATATGAGGAAATTTATAAGAGACAAGGGAAGAAGTAACTGAGCATGCTCTTGGAAGATGGGGAGAATTTCTTCCATGAGGAAAATGGAAAGAAGAATTCTAGACAGAAGGAAGAAAGAGTGCAAATATAGGGTATTGTCAATCAACCACCAGTGGTCAGCAATGAAAATCTGAACTCACCTAAAGTTTACCTGCTGCCTAGTATATTAGTCTCTTTGCGCTTCCATAACAAAATACTATAGCCCAGGTGATTTAAACAATAAAAACTCCTTTTCACACAGTCCTAGAAGGTAGAAATCCCAAATCAAGGTGCCAACTGATTCAGTTCTTGATGAAGTCTCTCTTCCTGACTTGTAAATAGTCGCCTTCTCATCATGTCCTCACATGTGAGAAAGAAAACCTTCTCACTCTCCCCCTCAGCTCTGTCCTCTTCTCCTCTTTATCCTTTATGCTCTTATCCTCTTTCTTCTTCTTTTTGTTCTCCTTCTCCATCTTCTTCTTCCAAGGCCACAAATCCTATCAGATTAAAGCCTTGTTTAATCTTAATTAACTTTTAAAGGTCCCATCTTCAAATTTTCTCACATTGGAGATTAGGAAGTCAACATACGAATTTGGGCACCTAATTCATTCCACAGTACGTAGGATGGGAGTAAAGACATAGATACTATAGCAACAAGTGAAAACTGGGGTCAGATTGTGAAAGATTCAGGTTGAATTTTAGCTAGGTAGATTTATTGGTTAGATAGGTTTGGAATGACTGAAAAGATTTAGAGGAGAATAAATCCCATTCAAAAGGCATAAAAATAGAGTAGGGAGTGGAACTTAAGGAGATACGAAGGAGGGAAAGGCAGTGGAACTATATATCAAGTGCATATAGTTTATAAGAAAGAAAGTGGCATTGAGAATCATACTCAGGTTTCTCAGATTGAGATGGGAAAAAAATCAATGGTGATGCTTTGAAGGGAAATACCAAATGCCAGTCAGGAGCAGATTTGAAAGACAGAGAAAGAGATGTTGAACAAGTTAGAATAGCTATGAGCTATCTTTGACATAGAACAGTTCAGAATATCTAATAATCAACTAAAAATGCTACTCTGGTGATCCTAAGAAGAGAAACAAAGATGGAATCCTAGGAAACATTTGTCATATACTCAGAAATAGAGTTGCAAGGAAACTAACCTAGAAGTACTAGAGGGTAGAAAAAGACCCAAAGAGAGAGCTGTCATGAAAGCCACATGACAGCACATTCATCAAGTTCTTTATTTCAGAGAGCATTGGTAAATTTTCTGCAGGGAAGGTTCCATCAGAATGATGGTGGCAGAATTTCTTTGCGGGTGAAATCTACATCTATCTTATTCACCACTATATCACCATTACCAAGCAAAGTGTCTAGCATAAGTATCCATGATAATAGAGTTAAATAGCAACTGAGGAGTGATTTAGAAAAGACAGAGAGGAGATGAAGATCATCCAAGTCCTGAAGTTGGAATAAGAAAGAAAAAATCATACAGAGACAAGAAAGAATTAAAGAAACTTTCACTTTTTTAATTTAGAAAAGGATAAGAGAAACTTAATTACTTTTACAGAGGATAAGAAGCCACTGGAAATGGAAAAAAGGCAGACCTAATAGGTCAACACAGTTAAAATAACCCTCATCTGTGTCTGTTCCATCTGAAGACCAAGAAAATCATAGACAAGGAAAGGTATTGAGGGATTATCTAGTAATCTATTGCAATCAATAAGCAACAACAATAACAAAATAGCTAACATGTATTAAGTGTTAATAAGTGGGTTTGGTTTTTGTGATTAGATGTCACCTTAAATGCAATACTGTTTCCATTATGCATATAAAGAAACTGAAAAAATAATTAGGTAGCCTATCCCAGGATACAAGGCAAATATGCAGCAAGATGGTCTGAAACTCAGCTTGAGGCTTCACTGTCTGTGCTTGGCTGCCTTAAAGTGAAAAGTCAAGCAGAGTCCAACAGGCAGGTGCTTTAGTGAAAGGCACCCTTGCAAAATAGTTCATTTAATAGGAAACACAGGAAGAACTTATTTGAACACTAATCACAATTATCACTCCCCTATAGATAGTCTACAAACAGCATTCGTGCCTACCTGGTCAAACACCTTTGAACAATATAATAATATAAAACATACATCATCTCTTAACATCTCATAATCTAGAATAAATGTCTGTTTATTCATCAGCAGGGTAGATGAATCTGAGTTGATTTCAGAATACAAATTTTTCAGCCAAAATTTTATTCTAACAACAAAAGAATGACAATATCTGACAAAGGTCAGCATCCCTAGATTTATGACAAATCATTCCTACTATATAAAATTGATCAGTGAGTCAAATTGAAGAAGAGCTTAGTCAAAAATGCTACTAACAACAGATTAATCTAGTGTATTTGATGGTATCTTTTTATCACATAACTGCTTTGTAGAAATTCTTACTGTCTTTCCATGAACCAAAAAGAGTGGAAAGAAGATTTTTTTTAAATGGAAACTATAGGGTCTGTTTTGTTCACTAGAAGTTTTCACAGAGTTATTAAATGTATTTAATGTTTTTAATGTACTATAGTATAGATCTCTGAAATCAAGGTAGATGCTTATTTCCCACATCTCTCATTTTCAGGATGAAAAGATTCTATGAGATTTTACGTCCTTTGGTGACAGTGACTTAGCGTTGACAGATTTGAGAGAAGAAGCTGAGCAAGTTTAGCCTGTGTTCTTCCTCTATCCCAAGGTCTAGCTGCCTGCAGAATGCACGTTCTGTTTGCCTTCCCCATGTTTGATACCTGTGATTCAACTGCTTCCAAGACAAGAGGCCTGCCCTTGTCCAGAAACATCTGTACTGGATGGGTGCGCTTGTCTAATTTAGAAAAGAAGTATTATTAAGCTCCATTTGCTTCTCACAATAATCTATGACCTTCAATAACAGCCTCACCAGTATTAAAGTTGACATATTGACCCCTATTTACCTAATTCCTATATGTAATTCTCAAATGGTTATAAACTTGGATGAAAGAAAAGGGTGTTATTTATTAGGTCTCTAAAAACTCCATTTTAAAATTGAGAGAAACAGAATTTGTGGTTCAAGTGATGCTTCAAATGCAAACTTTAGCAAACCCAAGGGGACAGTGGGCACGTTTACAAGAAGTTAATTAATAGGCATACATATGGCATTGGAAGCACTTGGCAGAAGCTTTGTGTTTGAATATACTGCAGAGCAAATCCACTGTAAACAATGTTGGTTTAGTTTTAAAAAAAAATGTTTTAATGAAATTTATTCTTGGTAAGCTTTCACATCAATAGCTCTAAAACAAATAAGCTCCATTAAGAAGGTACTTGCCCCAAATTATTCAGATGAAAGCAGGCAAGATTTTGAGGACTATTATAAAAGAAATAACATTCACACAATCTTTATTGTCATTCATTCTCTCTGTTATCTTGAAAGTGTCCTCAGTTAGAATTGTAGACCATACTGTATGAACAAATTACCTGGGTTACCAGGTTCTCTAAATAATAACCATGAACCCAGTCGTTCACTTAGGACACAGGTGTGATGCTCAGAGAATTTTTTTCTCTTTTTCTGGCAAGATAGTTTGAGTACTGATTTTCAAATACAAAGATGACAGTTTTAGTACATTTCTTTCTCTTTTTTTCCCAAGGAATTTAACACACATATTTCTCAGGAAAAAAAAATAAACAGGTTAGCCCGAAAGGCAAAAAAAAGAAAGAAAGAAAAAAGAAAATCCCCCTATCTAAGCTGTCTGTTTTTTTCCTGTACTTTGAGAAACTGCTTTAAGGTAATTTACTTCTTATCTTTCTGGAATCCCTAATGTGTCCATCTCTGTGGTACTTTCTTGCCCTTCTCTCTCCTCTGTCTTCAATTATGTGTGAGACTTCCCTTAACAATCATTCTTGACGTTTCTGTCCCTCTGCCTACATTATATTCTCTCACCTTTCACGATTCCAAGTTTATCCCAAATCAGTTGCCTATATTCATAGCCAATTATAATTCTCCAGTTATAATTCTTCTACTTTCTTCCCAGGCCTTCATTGTGTTATGTTCTATACAAGGAGGATGCTTAAGAACTATTCATTAATTATTATAATTTTATTCTAATCTATCCATAGTGTGACCTAAAATAATGTAGGCTAATTATATCTCAACATGAATAAGCCTCCTATTTTCACATTTGTCATTCAATTCAATTTTCCTGACTTTCCCTTAAACTTCCTGTGAGTAGCTTTTTCCCCCCTTCCCCAATGCTCCGTTTGTTTGTTTGGTAATTTAATTGCATTATATCTTATCTTGCCTTACTAAATTATTTCAAATGCAGGAGTCAGCATAGAGACACAAAGGTTAAAAAAAAAAGCGACATCAGATTCTTGAGCAAATAAAATTTATATATAAACACCATGAAGAAATGGTAAATGTTTGAAGATATATGTTTGGAACACTAATTGAAACATTATACAAAATATTCACATAGAAAAACATTATAGGGTATCCCATTAACATGTCCAATTTTATGCTTTTATGTATAAGTTAAAATAAATGTCACTTCAACAAATAAATACATAGGTAACATTAAAAATCATATTAATAAACATTATTAATTTAAAAATTTTTATAAAAATTGCCGCATCTAAAATGGTATATGGCACCAAGTAGGCACCTCATGGGTGTTTGAATACATACTGCTCAGCAAAAATACTCAAGGAATTGTTCATGTTCATTTTTCTGTGTGTATTCTATTTTGTATCCCCAGCAATAAAAACTACTCATAACTAAATCAAAGCTCAAAGGAAAGATAAAAGCAAGTTTTTTGTGTGTCTGCATAACACCAAATATGAAAGTATTGTGTTAAAGAGGAAAAAAAAATACCTAACATACCTGAGATAATTTCATCATTACCTTCCCTACTATCCTGCATCAGAAGAGACCAGACTTCTCCGCACTTAGCAAACATGGCAACCAGACTCACCAAGGCAAATTGGTACGTGGATGCTCTCTGTTTCCAACAGGGTCATTATTGGTTCATGAAGCAGGAACAGGGTTATTTGCAGGCCACAGAACAATCTGATTACTGACTAAAATGGGATTTTCGGGTGAGAGAATTTGTCGTCTGCCAAAAGAGGAAGATCAGAATACTGAGTAAGATCAGTAATTGAAAGAAACCATATAAAGGAAAAGGAAAATAATTATCTAAATAATCCAGGCCAACAAATATTTTTGATAAAAAAAGGAAATTTAGAATCTGAAGGCCAGGATTGGCTCTCTATAATCAACAAAGGTAAGTATTCAACTTCTAGGATCATCTAGAAAAATAAAACCCAAGTTTCTGTTTCCAAATGAAGATCCTGGTGAAATTTAGAATCTTTACAAATTTACAATAATTATCAAAATAATTTTTTTTTCATGCTTAAAACTCCTTTAACATCCATGTTTGTAAATACCTACAGGATGTAAATACACCATAAAAGCAATATCCATTTATTCAGTATATATTCACAGAGAATCTCATCTGTGCAAGGTACTGTGCTGGGGAGACATAATACAAGTGGATAAGACATATGCTCCACCTTTCAGTCAAATAGAAGGAAGTGGCCATGCTCAGAAATAAATTTCATAAGAGAAAGATAGATTAAATTTTCTAGATCAAATAAGGGAAGGTTTTCTGGTTTACCTTGCCACATCAGTTGGAGAGGTGGAGGAGGCACCATGACAAATGAAAAGAACATTAGATTTGTACAGGATCTTTAAAAATGATAAGGTGTTGAACCTGCAAGACACGGAAATGGACACTCTCAGAAAAAAACAAAAAATGCTCAAAGGAAAGGTGGTAAAAGAGAACATGTGTTTATTTGTTCTTCAAGAGCCAAATTCACGTGCAGGTGTGTGATGGAAAGGAGTGAGCATGAGCCTGGAGAGGTTAACTGGATCCATTGTGCAGGACCTACAATCCAGTGCCTTCCATTTGGACATTGTTTAATAGCAAGCTGAAACAAACTAAAAATCTATTTAGGTAAAAACAAATAACTAAGTCAAAACTATGCTTAAGTAAGTAGTTAATGTATCTCTTCAAGTACTGTTCCTAAGGCTTGTGATTCAAGGAATCAATATGAAAATAATAATAACTATGATTTGAGAGCTGCAATGGGCAGGGCACTGTGTTCAATGCACCGCATGCATTAACCCACTGAATCTTCATAAGGCTGGTATTATGGTTTAGATATAGGTGACTCTCAAAAGCTCATGTGTGAGACAATGCAAGAATATTTAGAGGTGAAATGATTAGATTATCAGAACTTTAACCAAATCGGTAGATTAATCCACTGATATACACTAACTGGGTAGTAACTGTAGGCAGGTGAAGTGTGGCTGGAGGTAGTAGGTCACTGGGGGCATGCCTTTGGGATTTATATTTTGTCCCTGATTGCTATGTCCTCAGCTATTTTCCTGTGTCACACCCTTTTGCCATAATGTTCTGCCTCACCTCTGGTCCAGAGCTATGGAGTCAGCTGACCATGGACTGAACCTCTGAAATCATAAGCCAAAAGAAACTTTTCCTACTCTAACTGGTTCTCATCTGGTATTTTGGTCTCAGTGATGCAAAAGTTGACTAAACTACGGGATTATTAACTGGTCCCATGCAGTTAAGTTAACATGCACAAAGTCATTGAGTTGTTCACTAGCTGAGCAGTAATTTGAGCCAAGGTCCACCACATTCCCAGATTTATGTTGCTGTCCAGTACGCTATAGTACTTCTCAGTGTTTTTACTGAGTAACATAAGTAAAAAACAGAAATTGATAGTTTCCTACTACATTTAATGGAAAGAAGTGTCTGCGATATTTTTGGCTGACCATTAATTTTCCATGTAACAACTTATGTGACAACATTGATATAGATCTTTGGGACTGCCTTACAAATACAGCCTAAAAATAATTTACCTAAACATATATCTCCAAGACATTTATAATGCATTTGAAAATTAAAATATTGATTTAATTCAGGTACTTTTATGATCATCTTGCCTCATGGAATTGCAGTTTTAAAATGCATAGATTATTTTCCCTCCAGAAGGGAAAAACCCAATCAGGCAAAGACCTCCAGCCACACACAAATTCTGTTCAGTTACCTTTTGTAATTCTAATAATACAAAGAAGGAATATATTCTGATATGTTTACAGTCCTAAAAAAAAAAAAAGAAGAAAAACTAACATTTTAAGGTATTTTCTAGTGGTTTCCTTTAATTTTCAAGTATTCATTACTACCAATTAATTTTTAAAACACAATATTATTCTGTTTTGTTTAATTTGATTAAACCAATCCCTCACTGTTTTATAGTCTGTGATCAATTTACAAACGTAACCACACTGAAGATTCTCACATATAAGAACTATAAGTAAAACACTTAGGATGCTAATCAATAACTATAACCTAGTTATTTTTGTGTCGTGCATTAGAAAAACAAGAATTATTTTCTAGAAGAAAAGAAAAAGGTCACTTTTCTTCTAGAAAATTAATGTTTTGCTAATTTTGGCAAACAAGGCAAAGAGATTACCATGGTCAATGTGATAAGTGACAAGAGTTCTTAAGTGGCATGCCATCTACTAATTCCTGGTCCCTATGGTTTTCTCACTGATTTTTCCTCTTTCCTTGTGAAACACCCCAACTGCACCTTTACATTATCTACCACACAAACACTACTTTTTGTGTTTTTATTGTTACCTAAGAAAGGTTGCTGAAGGTTGCACCAATCAATCTTATCTCTACTCCCCAGAAAAAGACAGCACAACAAAGCTGGGCAGCTGATTTGTTACATGGATCTGCAATTGGCTTGTTTTCTGATAAATTTCTTGTTTGTCAGGGCCTGTGTCAGGCACTTTGTATTTATAGCCTTTGGGGTGATCAATTCTAATACAGTGTTTTATGCTAAGTTTTGAATCAAGATCGCTTTTGACATTTACCTAAGCACAGCACTGTCCAGTATAGAAGCTTACTCCTGTGCCTTTGTCAAAGGAACAAGACTAGAAGCTTCTTATTTTATTAGTGCCACAAAAGGCCACTATCTAAAATAAGAAACCACTCCACTGTGTCATTTTTTCTATTCCTATTGAACAAAAATCTAAATTATGTAGAGTGTCTTCTTTGGGTAATCTGAAGAGTATAATATGAACTCTGTTACTTTATTTTTAAATATGTATTAAGAATCTACCTCACATTGTAAAAGCACTTTTAAAAAAATTACTTCTATAACGTTTACTATGAAGTTTCATTTATTTAACCAGTTTCTACACACTTTATGCCACATATTTTAAGTGCTAAAGTTACTGAAAATAAATATTGCTTTCCTTAAGAAAATTGAATACAAAGGAAAAAATATTTTAATTATACATGCATATAAAGTTGGCAACACTTCCTGTAGTGAAATTCCCTCCACTGAGCATTTTTTAGGACAGTATTTAATAAGAAAAATCTCTTCTTATCCCCTAGAAACTAGAAAGCTAGTAATTATTCAAATACAATTAAAAGCATGAGAAAACATTTAACAATAGAAATAATTGAGTAAGGAGCAAAATTTGATAAGAAAATTCTCTCTATCCTCACATGCCATAAAGTTTAAAATACTTCACTTTTAAATTATTTTCTGAGAGCAAAAAAAGGAAAAATAGAGGAGATACTAAAATAATTTTGGAATGAAAGGGATTTGGTTTTTTTATGTTTCAATGAGAAAAAGAAATACTGCATCTGTATTAATGACTACTAGTCTTCCTGGTGTGCCTTGTAGGCTGGCTAAGCAAACTATGCATCAGTTAAAGTGAAAACCAAAGAGCAGGTTGACCTAACACAAAGCACGCCATGATTGCATTTGAGAACATTCTAGGGAAATTTTTTAAGCTCCTAGAGCCTGGATTCTGTCTCAGACCAACTGAAAGTTGAAAGTTAGGTAGTGAGTGCTACTATATTTCAAAAGCTTTTCAGGTGATCCTATTCAATTGATCATATCTTAAATCCTTGCTTATTTGGATGTCCTCCCCTCCACCACCACCAAATTCCATTGTGTTGAAAGTTTGGATTCCAGTTTGGCACTACTGAGAGATGTCATGCTACACGTATGATGTGTCCCCCAAAAGCTCATGTGTGACACAATATAAACCTTTCAGAGGTAAAAGAGTTGGGTTATGATAGTGTTAACCTAATCAATGTGTTAATCCACTTGAATGGACTAACTCAATGGTAACTGTAGAGAGGTATGTTATGGCTGGAGGAGATGGGTATTTGGAGGTGTGCCTTTGGAGTCTATGTTTGACCCTGGTTAGCCAACCCTAGCGACTTTCTGCTTCCTGGTAGCCATGTTCTGAGCTGCTTTCCTTCTCTACCATGGTGTTCTGCTTCACCTCAGGCCCAGAGCAACGGAGTTGGCCGTCTGTGGACTGAGGTGAGGACTTGTGAAACCATGATGCCAAATAAACTTTTCCCTCTCTAAAATTGTTCTTGTCAGGTCTTTTGGTCACTGTGGTTTTAAACAAAACAAAACAAAACAAAAAACTGACTAGAACAGGAGCTGATAGAAACTTTCAGAGGTAGGGCCTAGTGGAAAGTCTTATGTTACTGAGGACATACCCTCAAATGGGATGGTGGAATCCTCATCTCCTCCTCTTCGTCTCTGTTTTTTACATTTCAGTCATGAGGCAAATATTTGCTGCACCACAAGCTTCCCAGCACAATGTGCTGCCTCTATAGGCCCAAGGCAGGAAAGCCATTGTTCATGGACTAGAACATTTAAACTTGTGTCTCTCATAAGTTGATTTCCTCAGATATCTGTTAAGTAATGGAGAATTGACTAACATTGTCCTCTCTTAAAAACTAACAAAACATCTAAAACAGCTTAGACCTCTTCCACCATGTCCAGAATATTAGCAAGATAGTCCAAATTTGCATGAATTTCGCAACTTTGCAGAAATAGCAGAGGAAAGATAGAAAATTATGATGATCTTACGAGGTCTAAACTTCATTTATTTCCAACGAATAACTAAACAAAAGAGAGAACTCTACTACTTGGCTGAAATATTTAGCAAGCACATGTGGGACCAACCAGAAAAAAACTGCATGAATTCTACACATCTCTCCAGAGAGCAGAAATTTTCTGGGCTTCCTAAACCATTGAATACCTCAAAAATACCTAGCACAATCTCCTTCCAAAAACAGAAATCTGTGCTAATTTGGGGAAAAACTCTGTTGGGAATAGAATCACAATTGAACACATTATGAACACTGGAAATTGAGTCATTAAATGTAAAATATGCTAAGAAGGTAGGTCTCAGATCTGAGGATATAGCTACACAGAGAGGTCATATTTTTAATGCACTGTGGTAATAGCAGAGCAGGCAATAAAACCAAGAAAGCTACTTTGAACCACCTCATTCCCTACACAGTAATCTGCTCCTGAGAATACAGGAAAACCCATCTCATTGAACACAAAAGAAAGAAAATATCTGCTATCCAACCCCATGACAGTACCTCCAAAGAACAAAAGGAAAAAGTCTTGATTATGTGCTAATAGATAATGAAATAACAGTATATGTAAAGTAGAAAAGAAAAAAAAAACTATGGCGTAATATTAAATGAGTAAGTAAGTGAAGAAAGGTGTAGAAGTTATGAAATTAAGGCATTAAACTAAAAATAGAAAAGATAAGGCAAATAGAACTTAAGCAGTAGACAGGTTGTCAGGAGAGGTGATGAAACTCAGAAGGTATTTAAAGGGGGGGAAAAAAAGAATAAGGTCATTTCTCAAGTAATCTTTTAAAGTTAAGAAAAGCCTAAATGGGATTTAAACATGTGACAAGTTGTTCCTCTTCTATCAAAAATAAACTAGAAGATGGTCAGTAAATAGCTTGAGTTAGCTTTGGGGCTGGGAATAGAACTCTTCAGTTTCTATTTTAAATAAGACATTCTTTTCTACAGTTGGAATTCATAAAATGCACTGGAAACACCTCAAGGCAATAATAATAAAATTAAATAATAACTATGATTAAAATATTCTACATTTTCCCCATTATGAACTCCTATCACACAACTGAGCTATATGGGTTTTGTTTTGTTTTTGTTGTTGTTTTTTGTTGGTTAGTTTTTATTTTTTTATTGATCTTTTTAAATAAATGAGTAGAATACATTATAATTCTTGTTACACATATAGAGCACAATTTTTCATATCTCTAGTTGTATATAAAGTATGTTCACACCAATTTGTGTCTGCATACATGTACTTTGGATAATAATGTCCATCACATTCCACCATCTTTGCTAACCTCCTGCCCTCCCCCTTCCCTTCCCATCCCTCTGCCCTATCTAGAGTTTGTCTATTCCTCCCATGCTCCCTCTCCCTATGCCACTATGAATCAGCCTCCTTTTATCAGAGAAAACATTCAGCATTTATTTGGGGGGGGGGGGATTGGCTAACTTCACTTAGCATTATCTCCTCCAATGCCATCCATTTACCTGCAAATCCCATGATTTTATTCTCATTTATGGCTGAGTAATATTCCATTGTGTATATATGCCACATTTTTTAATCAATTCATCTATTAAAGAGCATCTAGGTTGGTTCCACAGTTTAGCTATTGTGAATTGTGCTGCTATAAACATTGATGTGACTGTGTCCCTGTCCCTGTGTCCCTGTGTCCCTGTTCTTAAGTCCTTTGCGTATAGACCCAGGAGAGGGATTGCTGGGTCAAATGATAGTTCCATTCCCAGTTTTCCACGGAATCTCCATACTGCTTCCATATTGGCTGCACCAATTTGCAGTCCTACCAGCAGTGTATGAGTGTACCTTTTTCCCCACATCCTCTTCAACACTTACTGTTGTTTGTCTTCATAATAGCTGCCATTCTGACTGGAGAGAGATGATATCTTAGAGTAGTTTTGATTTGCATTTCTCTAATTGCTAGAGATGATGAACATTTTTTCATACATTTTATGATTGATTGTATATGCTCTTCTGATAAATGTCTCTTCAGGTCCTTGGTCAATTTGTTGATTGGGTTATTTGTTTTTTTGTTGATAAGCTTTTTGAGTTCTTTATATACTCTAGAGATTAGTGCTCTATCTGATGTGTGAGGGGTAAAAATTTGCTCCCAGGATGTAGGCTCTCTGTTCACCTCACAGATTGATTCTGTTGCTGAGAAGAAACTTTTTAGTTTGAGTCCGTCCATTTATTGATTTTTGGTTTTAATTTTTGTGCTATAGGAGTCTTATTAAGCAAGTTGGGGCCTAATCCTACATGATGAAGATTAGGACCTATTTTTTCTTCTATTAGACACAGAGTCTCTGGTTTAATTCCTAGGTCCTTGATCCACTTTGAGTTGAGTATTGTGCATGGTGAAAGATAGGGATTTAATTTCATTTTGTTGCATATGGATTTCAACTTTTCCCAGCATCATTTGTTGAAGAGGCTATCTTTCTCCAATGCATGTTTTTGGCTCCTTTGTCTAATATAAGATAATTGTAATTTTGTGGGTTAGTCTCTATGTCCTCTGTTCTGTAGAGCTATATGTTTTATATGCATCATTACATACTCTTCACAGTAACCCCATGAAACTGATTATTTATACTCAGTGGGAGCAAAAAGAGTCTTCATAAATATAATGAAGTTTGCATTTATTGATCCTATTTGGTTTTTACATCACTCTAAAATATTTGGACATACTTTAGTGACATTTAGTAGGATATTGTAAGAATCTTCTGACCTAAAACATGGCCTATATCATATATACACAAATTTTATTTTAGAGAGTCCTTCAAAGTAGCTGACAATAAGGTAAAAAGCCAGACTTGAGTATCTGCTGACAGGAGAGATGCACTATTTGTATTAAAAGAGTGACACAAAGAAAATGAATGGGGATTTTATATATGAACCCTAAATCAAAAGTCACAAGGACAGAGCCTCTAAACTGAAGGCAATGACTTGCAATTGAGTTGTTTCTTGGGGGCACCCAGGCAGTGTGCTGCAGGCTTTGTAGACAAAGAAATTTATCTATCTAAATGTGGTTAATGAATTACTAATGGAAGTCCAGTTAGGCCCAGCAGGCAAAAAATAAATAAAATTGGAGGACAAGTGGTAACATGAACAAAGCAATTGATGGTTAAGGTGCCTGAGGACCAGCAGCAAGGCACTGTCCAGGAACATGTTAGGAATGCAGAGTTTCAGGTCCTACTATAAGGGAACAAATAGATGAGGATGGTTGTATTATGGAACAGACAGGTGAGAATGGTGGGAAAATGAGGTTAAGAAAATAATTCTATAAAATGGACCCATGTGCTGACCCCCACAAGCTTTTTTTACAAGAAGCAATTTACCTGCAGTCCCACCTGGTCTAGATGGAAAGGATATGTCACATTCCTTAGAAAACTATCTGTTAACTGCAGGAGAAGAAGTGCAGGCCCAAGATAATGTTGATGGGAGGAACCCAGGAGATTTTCATGACCAGATCCTGAAACTCTAGGAGATAAGGCTAGTTCCTCCTAAGTATAAAATCTGTAAGAATGTATGGTTAAGAATCCAATTACAGAGCCGCCCCCTCCCCCAGCGCTGGCAAGGTAGAGGGAACTGTGACCATCCACAGAGCAGGCCCAGCGGCCTGCTGAGGGGCAGAGCCGCCCCCCACCCCCAGCGCCTGCCAGGTAGGCGGAACGGTGACCACCGGCAGAAAAGGCCCAGTGGCCCA
>NW_026000057.1:16778684-16883847 GCF_001458135.2 Marmota marmota marmota | reverse complement strand
TGTATGGGGTGAAGGTGGGAGTTCATAACCCACTTGAATCAAAGTGTGGAATATGATATGTCAAGAAATTTGTAATGTTTTGAACAACCCACAATAAAAAATTAAAAAAAAAATAAAAAATAAAAAAATAAATAAAAAAAAATAAAATGATCAACCTTCAACAGATCTGATTGGTTGGCATAACAAAAATGGTTGGTGATTACATAGTCATTTTTTATTCAAGTAACTCAAAGGCTTTATAAACTGATCTTATGATTTGAACATTTATAAACAAGGTAAGTCTAATTCATAAGAACACTTATCTTGCATCTCAAGAGGGGTTAGTTTTATGAAAAAAAATTAAAGCTTAATTTTTCTGAAAAAAAAAAAAAAGAATCCAATTACAACTGGTCAGCATGGGCCAAGGTGACCTAGAGTTGTCATGACAATGGGGAAGGGAAATTCTGATGTCACCCTGCTGTCAGTCAAAAGTCAAGAGCCAGACCTGGGCAGGGCTCTCTGGAAACTTCCCTGGGACCCCAATAAAACTGGAGTGCAGAAAAGACACGTCGTCATTCTCCTCTCTGAGAGAACCCACTCTCTCCCTTGGAGTATCCCCTTCCCCTTTCCTATCCCTTCAACAAACTCATTCCTATTACTCTGAGCAACATGTTTGAAATATTTCTGACTTGATCACAGAACTGGAATTTGAAGAGGGAGTCTTCACACTGCCTCAGTTTCCTGGAAGGCCCCAGCTCTGTTAACAGTGGGAACATGAGGTTAAGAGAATAATTCTATAAAATGAACCCACTGCACTGACTCCCCACATACTTTCCTTGCCAAGAAGCAATCTGCCTGTAGCCCTGCCTGGCCTGAGGGAATATGAGGAATATGTCACATATTCTGAGGGATATGTCACATTCCTCAACCAACTGAGGCAGGAGGTGAAGGTCTGGTAGTCAGTGTAGGTAATGAATGATGGGGTCTAGATAAGATGATGACGGGTTATCACACTCCCCAGCTCAATGGGTTGCTAAGAGCTAACCTCTGATATCACACAAGGAGTGGCTAGTGATAGCCCCCTGTGCTCCTGCTCCATCCTGCCCTAAAGCATATAGATGGAGATTAAAAGGAAAAGTTCTAAAGTCTATAAAAGAAGAAAAGAGCAAGATACACCCACTCCAGGAGACTCCCAGCTCTGGGGCTCCTTCTCTTTGGAGAAGTCTGTTGGTATCTCTTAAATAAAAACTTGTTTTCTATGCTTGCCTCTGCATTTTTCAGGTATTTAACTCCAGGAGGACAAGGATAGGTTCCTGATACTCAAGACTGGTATCACTACTCCACTTCTACTAAAGCCAACTCTTGAGTTCTAACATGATCCTCAGGTGATTGAGTTGTAGATGAAATTTTCAGAAACCCTGTTTTAAAGGATATATGTGGTTATTTTAGTGAGCCTTTTCATCACTGTAACCAAAAGATCTAACAAGGTGAACATAAAGGAGGAAAAGTTTCTTTGAGGCTCACAGTTTCAGGGGTATCAGTCCATAGATAGCCACTCCATTGGTCTGGGCCCAAGGCAGGCAGAACATTATGGAGGAAGGATGTTGCAGAGGAACGCAGTTCAGGACATGGCATCAGGTAGTCAAGAGAGACAGCTCCACTCACCAGAGAGAAAAGCATGAACCCAAAGACCAGCCCCCAAGAACCTGCCTGCTCCAGCACTCCCTACCTGCCTGGTTAAATCATTCAATGGGATTAATGCACCGATTAAATTAAAGCTCCCATAACCGAGTAATTTCACCTTTAACCTTTCTTGTATTGTCTGACACATGGACTTTTGAAAGACACCTCATGTCTAAACTATAATAGTAATGATGATTCTTTCTTGGAACACAGTGGAAAATTTGGCAGTAATCAAAACGTCAGACTTTTGTAATTTAGTCATGTATTCAGTAATTAATCTTTGAAGCTCTTACTCCATGTCATGAACTATGGGAGACACCGCAGTCGTTCACAGTATTTTTGTACTGAAAAACAGAACTCAGGTTTTTGATTTACAGAGTTGACAATTGTTATGGTTTAGTTATTAGGTGTGCCCCAAAAGCTAATGTGTGAGACAATGCAAGAAAGTTTAGAGGTGAAATGATTAGTTTATGAGAGCCTCGATCCAATAAGTGAATTCCTCTGATAGGATTAACTGAGAAGTAACTAAAGGCAGGTAGGGTGTGGCTGGAAGAGATGGGTCCATGGGGACATGCCTATGGGGTTTATATTTTTTCCTTGTTGAGGGGAGCTTTCTGTCTCTGCTTCCTAGTGTGATGTTCTGAGCTGCTCTCCTCCACCACACTCTTCAGTCAGGATGTTCTTTCTGCCTCACCTCGAGCCTCAAAGAATGGATTCTGCCTACTGTGGACTGAGACCTCCGAAACCAGGAACTCCAAAATAAGCTTCTCCTAAAATTGTTTTTGTCAGGTGTGGTCACAGCAGTGAAAAAAAAAGCTAACTAAAATAACAACCAAGAGGGTAAGAGATTCATAAAAATTTAAATGATAATAAATGCCATGAACACCCACAGTGGGTCCTAAGTAGATGTATAAAGTATGACTTAAATTCAGTTTCGATCACCCAAATTTCAGGAAATAAATATGGCTTGTGTAATGATTCTTAGAGGTTTATGGGATGGTCTATTCAAAGCAAGCCCTATATAAGCTACCTCTCATTGGTTAGTAGGTCAGCTTCTCCTGTTTCACCCTCATCTCTTGACATCAACAAGAAGCAATCACAGTGGAAATCACAAAAGATTGGCACATATCAGGCAACCATTGTGTGAGACTGACATTCTAAGAAGAATGACTACAAAAACAATTCAGGAACCAAAGGATTACCCACCTCTGGTGACACAGAATAAAAAGAAAAACAACTTAAGATAGCTCTTACAAATAGGTAGCTCAATAGCCTTCAGCAGCAGCACCTTTATCCTGAAATTTCCTTTGGCAGAAGTATTTACCAGCTGCACGTTGAATGACATCCCAACTAATGTAACAGGCTGTGTGCTGTATTGGATCTCTCTATGGACCCATGATTCTAGAAGGCCAAAGAACTGGCACGGAATTGAAAAAAATCTGGTCTCACTTATGTAGAAACTTCTTTTTAAAATAACCTAAGACTTCTAGTGAGAAATCAGTGAGTGATTATTTCAAATAACCATTTATAATAATCATCCCCTTTATATTGTTCAACACTGTGTAGAAGCGCTTTAGATACAGATTTTAGCTGAAAGCCCCATTGCTTTTTTTTTTTTTATTTTTTGCCAGCTCTGACACTGGAAAGTTATTTCTCATCTGAGCAGTAGTTATTTTTTATGAATGAAATAGCAATAATCCCCAGCCCCTCAACATATTTAAAGAAATTGAGTATTAGCAAAGCCCATTTTAAACTACTTTATTGAGGTGTTGTAAAAAGCTACAGAGACTTAATTAATGTAAGCAACTTGATGGATTTCTTGATGCTTGCCTGTAAAACTATCATCACGATCTAGTCCATAAGACTCTCCACAGATTTGTTAACTATAGGTATTCTGCTGAATGATAGTTCTCCAGGACTTGCATACCTTGCATAACTGACAAGTTCACTATGACTAAAACTTCTCTGTTTCCACCACCCCTACCCTTGGAAACCACCATTCTACTCTCCACTTTTATGAGGTTGGCATCGAACAAGTACTGTCATGGCAGTACTTGTCACAGTGCCTGGCTTATTTCACTTAGCATAATGTCTCCCAAGTTCATCCATGTTGTTAAAAATGCCAGGATTTCCTTCATTCAATAGTGAATACTATTCAGTATATATGAATATACTCCATTTTCGTTATCTCTTTGTCAATCAAGAGACATGTAATCTTTTTCTACATATTAGTTGTAGTGAACAGTGCTGCAATGAACTTGGAATTACTGTTATTTCTTCAAGATCCTGATTTCAATACCTTTGGACATATGCCCAAGATTGGGATTGCTGGATCATATAGTAACTCTATTTTTAATTTTGTGAGAACTCTTCATATTGTTTTTCATAGTTGTGGCACCAATTTAAATTCATACAAATGGGATACAAAATTTCCCTTATATGTACATCCTCACCAATGTTTATCTTTTCATTTTTTGATCATAGCCATCTTAACATGAACACTTTTATACGCCTCTTGGCTATTTTTTTTTTTTTTTGAGAAATGTCTATTCAATTCCTTTGTCCATTTTAAAAGTAAGGGGATTTTTGGTTTTGTTTTATTTTGCTATTTATTTGTAGCATATAAAATATGGTATATTAGTTTCCTTTCTGTCACTACAATAAAAACACCTGAAGTTGAGTAACATATAAAGAAAAGAAGTTTATGAATCTCCTAGTTCTGAAACTTCAGGAGTATTGGTCTAGCTTCTACCTGGCTCTGGAGAAGAGCTTATTTGGTGGAAAGTTTTTAGGCCAAGGAAGAACATTAGCAAATATAGTGTTGTACGCAACAGCATAATGCATGCAGCCAACAAGAACATAAAGTATACCTGGTAGGAAGGTGGGACATAACAGCAAGGTGCACAGGGCATAGGACTTGAGGTCAAGAAGAATAGGTATAATGGAAAACTACAGAATTTTTTTCTAGAAAGATAATAAAGCCAGATTTACACTTGTATCTACCCACATCATCAATACCAGAACCAAAACACATATTTCTTCAAAAAGTGAAGTTATGTTGAAATTTGCTCATTATTGTTGTAGTAACAAAGTGCAAGTTTTTTGGGCCAATTAACATCCCACTCAATAGTCTGGTTGATAATTAATCCAGTTTGGATATTTTATATAGAAAGGAATTTGATACAGGTAATGAGACCTTTATTGATAATTTGCTTTATGATATGCCTTTCTAATTCAAAATGGAAGTCATCAGTATTATTCATCATTCAATTACTTTTTTACAGTGGTGAGGACCAAAATGTGCTTTTTTTTTTTTCTTTTCAGTGCAGAAGATTGAACCCAGGGCCTTATGCCTGCTGGACAAGTATTTTATCATTGAGTTACATCCCCAAGCCCCTTCACTTACTTCTCAGTATGTTTTTCCAATTGAGAAAGAAAGAGTAGACTCACATCTAAATGAAATTTGCATAAGTCTGGGCAAATCCTTGAGTGTGACATTATGAAAACGAAAGTCTACATGTATCAAGATATAAAAAATCCTTGATAACCCTTTGTAACTGGTGTGGAGAATGAACTAGCAGGACAAATTTAGAGACAGACAAGCTATTTTAAGAAATCATTGTTTGGGAACCTCGTATTCTTTCTCCATGTGCTCATTCTAGTTTTTGCTTATAGCATTCTCCCCTTCCCACATACACCTCAAATGTTCTTTCCACTGCTCCAAATATAGTCCATTTTTAAGTGTTGGTCAATATCCCTTCTTCCCTTACTGATATTTTCTTCCTTGTAAGAAAAGTAGCAAAACCAAGCCTATTATCATTATATGGCATGTTCACTCCCAACTTGTTCTATGTGCTTTAATCCTGTCTCTACAGATAGATTTTCAAGTACTGTAATGTAGGACATGGTATTTTTGCTCCTTTCTATAATCTTCAAAGTGCGGACATTGTCCAAAATCAATGGATATTCCATTTGGCCCTTTAACCTGTTCACCTCTCCTCCTGAACTACTCTTATCATCTTTGCTACATGTGAGAAAAACAGAGAATGGATATAAGGAATTGTGTCTGAATCAGACTTTTGTGGCACAAGACTCTTTTAATCAGGATTTCCCTAGAAAAGAAAATTATCTTCCTAGGGCATCAAGCTTTCTTACCATTCATGGGAAGGTAGGAGAGTGAAATATTTATTTTGTCATGGGTATTGCTTGTGTGTCTCTTTCTTTGTTTGTTTTGGCAATCAGACTTAATCCTTATCATTATCTATGTTTTCCCTTGAGTGTCACGGACTAGAGACCTAGGAAATAGCTTTCCCAGATTTCTTTGTTTCCAGAGCCTAGATGTGATTTTCATTCTACCAATGTGGTAAATCTCTGATTTGGATGTAAAAGAGAAGCAGAATCCATTATGTTTATCTTTCAGAGCAGAGACGAACATATGTTTGCCTTCAGTCAATGTGAGGTTTTATAGTAGCTCTAGGTATCACCTATTTTATGTTCCCATTTGAAAATAGCCATGATCTGCCATTGGGAAACTGTGATCATGTGTGGAAATTTCCCCAAAACTTCTGAAGAGTCAAGTTCCAGATTTTCTGGACCATACCTGAAAGCTTATACCACTTTCACTAACATTCACACTTTGACCTTTTCAGTGATTTTACAAGGGTCTCATTACCTGTACCAAATTATTTTCTACTGGATTAATTAATTAATTGATTAATCAATCCAAACTGGATTAATCCTTACTGACTCATAGTAATCCCACTACATAATACAGCCTTGCCTTAATAAGATCACATGTGTAGAGGAATTGTGATTGGATAGATTTATGAATTTTGATATGCAACTCTGGGATAGCCTTTAATTTTCATGATATTCTTCTACTGTTTAATTTGTGTAATTCTCTATTGGCTTCCTTAAATAACTAGTGGTGCAATCTCCAAAATGGATAGAATTTATAGGTATGTTTTTAGAGGGAGAAATGAAATAAGAAACAAAGAGATTGTCTTCCACACTGAAAACAGCATTGGGAGAAACAGAAAGCAGTATATAGTGTGAACACATGGAGTCCCTGAAGCCTGTTTAAGGACGAAAAGGAAATGGGAAGTTGGCTGGGTTCAAGGAGCAATCTCGGTGATTTATATCAAATAAGTAGGCATATTACCATGAATCATTGTATCCCAAATTCAATTCTTTTTATAAACCAGTCCTTCCATGACTGCATCCACCATACGATGGTTGTCATTTGCTATACCCTGTGCATTATTGCCTCATTCAACACTTGTTAATTGATCATTCACTATATGTAAGCATACTTATAAACACTGGGGATCCTATGGTGAATAGTACTGGCAGAGTCATTGTCCTCAAAAAGCTTGTATTATGGTGGGGGAAACAGTGGTGAGAAACTGGCATAACACAGGTAAATAAAATAATTTCCAAATGTAATAATTTTTTAAGAAAATTTTTAAGTAATAAATTTTTAAGAAAAAATAAATAAGCTATATGATAGATTCATTACATTGTCAGTGGGGGCCATGTTATTTTAGATATGGAAGTATGGGAAGGACTCTCTGAGAAAGCAATATTTGAATGATATCTGAAAAATAAAGAGCCAGATAGTCAAGCATGCAGAAAAGAATGTTCTATTCTTCTATTTGAAACAGACAGCATGAGTAAAAATAAAGTGGAGACAAGATTAAAGCTCATAGCTCACTCTTCGTGCTCTCTCTCTCTCTCCCCCCATAATGTTCCAAAGCCAGCTAAACATTAATGCCTGGTTGTACCTCTGCTAAAACAGCAAGTAAACCCCAAATATAAGGTGCTAGAACATCACGTCTGAAAAACTCAACCTCAAGAAAAAAAGACAAAAGAAGAAGAAGAGCAAATTGGAGGTACTTCTGCTGTTATAACTGAATACAACTGAAAAATTAACCACCAGACTAATAGAAAAGCAGTATATTTGTGAATTCCAATATTTAGTCCAGTCTCGACAGAATCCTACCATTTGTTATAGGAAGTCACCAACAGAAGCATGTTGCTTAATAATGACATCCTGCATATCTTTTGTGCATTAGTATTCCTGAAAGGAAGTACTCTTCATGGCATTACCATTATGCTAAGGTCAAGATGAAAAATTTGTGACCTTAGACTGGGAGGGAAAATTCCACAAAAGGTATATTACATAAAGGACTATTATCTAAAACATACAAAAAAAATTCAACAATAAGAAAACAATCAACCTGAAATGAGCCAAATGCTGTAACTGACACCTCAACTAACAAGATACATGGAGGGCAAATAAGCATATGAAAAGATGCTCCACAGGCCTATGTCATCAGGAAAATGTAAATTAAAGCAGTGAGATACCACTATACACCTATGACAATGACCAAAATCCAGAAGACTGGTAACACCAAGCACTGCTATGGATATGGAGCAACAGGAATTTCACTGCGGGCAGGAATGTAAAATTTTACAGTCACTTTGAAAAGTAGCTCTGTGGTTTCAGACAAAACCAAACATTTTCTTTCCATCTGATCCAGCAGGCATACTCCTTGATATCTACTCATAGAATATGAAAACTTCTATGCACACAAATGTTTACAGCAGCTTAAAGGGAGATAAAATCTTAATTTAACCCTCTGCTATGATTTGGCTACAGCTTAAATGTGTCCCCCACTAAGGTTCATGTGTTGGAAGCTTGGTCCCAAATATAGTGGTATTAAGAGGTTGGTAGGACACGTAAGAGGTGGGGCTTACTGCAAGAAAATTAAGGCACTAGGTGGATTATTCTAAAAAGAGAAAGACTAGCCTCTTTGTAGTCTCTGACTTACTGAATTGCTAAGTCTCCCTCTCACAGATGCTCCTGCCATGAAGCCATCTGCTCTGTTATAACTCTAATCAGGGCATCTGTCACAGAGATAAGCAGAAGTCAGTTCCATACCCTTGGCTCCAGAACTGTGAGCAAAATAAACCTCTTTTCTCTACAAAATTTTCAGCCTCAAAAATTATGTTGTAGCAACAGAAAACAGACTAATCTACCCTCTTAAGGATTTTCAGCTATACTTGAGAATCACATGTACATAAGAAAGATCATTGTGAGAAAAGCATAAACATTTATATACACATTAATTTAGTGTAAGTATTACACGATATGGGAGTCCTTATAAGGAAATGAAGACTGAAAGCCTCAGAGTTGTTAATATATATACTGAATTGGGGCAGGAGAGAGTATAAAATAGACCATTTTCTGTTACTATAATTAAATGCCTGAGGTGGATACTTTTTAAAGAAAAGAGGCTCATTTAGCTCATAGTTCTAGAGGTTCAAGGGCATGACTCAGCTCCACAGAGGGCCTGCAGAGTTGATATCACAATGGCAGGAATGCAGGTGAGTGGGCGTGATCACATGGCAAGAGAGAAAGCCAGATAGAGAGACAGGAGGGACCAGGTCTGCTTTTGTATAACCTTCTCATGAGAATTAGCCAGGACCTCATGAGACCTTCATCAGTACCTTCTGATGGCAGCATTTTCATGACCTAATTACATCCCTCCAAGTCCCACCACTTTTACTATCACCACTCTGGGTACCACACCTCCGACACACTAATATCTGGTGAATATGCTCAAACTATATTTATATCATCATATTTACATAGAAAAATAAATAGATGATGGATAGATAGAGACATATTGTTATTCACATCAGTAGTCAACTCTGAACATGTAATAAGGCAAAGGTGGTTGCACTAGGGAAACTAATTGTGCAGGGAAGTGGCTAGGAAGTGCAACAGGTTTACACAGATTACTCTCAGACTCAATTTTCTGTTCTGATGAGAATATTACTTTTCCTTTTCGTATACAAAAGACTTCTTGATTTGTTGTTGTTACTGTTGTTTGTTTTGTTTGGAGTACTAGGGCTTAAGCACTGAGCCATATCCCCAGCCCTTTTTATATTTTACTTAGACATATGGTCTTGCCAAGTTGTTCAGGGCCTCCCGAAGTGGCTGAAGCTGGCTTTGGACTAGTGATTCTTCTGTCTTAGACTCTGAAACCACTGGGATTATAGGCATGTGCCACCATGCCCAGCCAGAGGACATCTTTCGCGTGGGAATTTCATCTGCTTTTAAGAAACAGCATGAAGTCAAAAGTGATTTTCTAGTACCTGCTATTCTTTAAGTGCCTTGAACTTAAAATAGTCAATATACCATAATGGTATCTTTTGAGATGGCATATTATTCATTTCTTCATTGTTTTATTCATAACTGCCCAAACTTGGTAGCAACCAAGATGTTCCTCAGTAGGGGAATTGATGAACAAATTGTGCTACATCCAAACAACAGAATACTATTTGATACTTAAAAGAAATGAGTCATCAAGCCATGAAAAGACATGAAGAAACTTTAAGTGCATAACACTAAGCGAAAGGAGTTAATCTGAAAAGACAGCATGCTGTATGACTCCAATAATATAATATCTGAAAAAAGGCACAACTATGGAGAAAGTAAGAATACCAGTGAGTATTAGGGATTGGGGAGAGGAAGGGATGAATAGGCAGAGCACAGAGGATTTTGAGGGCAGTGAAACTACTCCATATGTACTATGATGGTGGATACAGGGCATTATACATTTGTCCAAACCCATAGAATGCACAACATCAAGAGTGAACGTTAGTGCAAATTTCGGACTCTGTGATAATGTTGTATCAACATAGTTCACAAATTACAACAAATATACCTTGTTGGAGTGGGATGTTGTTGAGGGGAAGGCTGTGCATGCGTCAGGCAGAGGATATCTCTTCCTTCAGATTAATTATGCCATGAGCCTAAAAAAGCAAAGGCTACTTTTTTTTAATCTTGTGGTCCAAGAGCATCTAGCTAATTAAGGCATCGGTCACAAAGGTGTTTAAAGTAGGGAATTGATGATCTGATGCATACTTCTGAAAAATATAACATTAGGTGAATAAAGAATGTAGGGGGACAAAACTAAAAACAATGAAGTCCAGTTTAGAGAGTATTCCCATAGTCTAGGCAATGAATAATGGCAACCCAGAAAAGTATGTTGGCAATGAAAGTGGAAAGTGATTTATATTTTAAATAAAGAGGCGAAGACTAGATTGTATGGATGTAGAAAACAAGAAAAAGGAGCAACCAAGTGTGACTATTGGTTTTTTAGGATTTCTCAACAGAGTGAGTGATTATATCCGTTACAAGGATGGAGATGCCTGGGCAAGAGGCATGGTAATGACAGGGAAAGCTGTGAGAGAATAGCAAGAGTACTTTTCTTCATATGCTGCATATAAGGTGTGTATTAGTAGTGGTCCACCCACAAATTACAGGTATATATTTCAAACAAAAGTCTTTTAAAAAATAAATTTTGTATACATAAAGAATGATACCATATAATTTATAAATAATAAAACATGGAAGTACTCTTTATTGTAAAGACCATAAAGCTCAGGGTTCTCTTGAAATACCATCATTGTTTTTGCTTCCAGCAGCTCCCAAGCTGCTGCTTTTTCAAGGGGTGAAGAGAGAAAAGAATATCAGAAAATCCACACAACACGTGTGGACAATCATAAAGACTGGAGAAGAGCCTGTTTTATTTGGAAAGAAGGAGGAAACTTTAGTAGGTGACACAAGAGCACATTTATATGCCTCCTGGTTGATCACAGAGGGTGTGGAAACAATGATAAAGTGGAGAGAAGGTAAAAGAACTACCCTATTTGAATCAAATGTATGACATGTCAAGATCATTGTATTGTCTTGAACAACTCATTAAAAAAAAGAACAACAGAGGAATGTGAGGAGTGTGAGAGGGGGTGAGGCTCATAGACCAAAGGGAGATTAGCCTACTCCTGTGCAGGTGAAAAGACAGAAACTGACCACACATGTTTACAGATCTGTGAACCAGAAGAATGGTGTGAGCTAATCAACTAAGAAAAAAATAAGGGGAGAAAAGTTCCTATAATAGTTTACAGAAAATAGAAAACTAAACTTTCTTAGAAAATCTAGTAAAATTCTTTGATGGGGTTAAGTGCTAATGAAATTTTTGTGCTACTGAACTTTAAGAAAAAGGAGTCAACACAATCATGTGATTCTTCTTTTTAAAAAAATATTATTATGTTTTCCAGGCCAGTCACAGAGAAGGAAAATAATTAGGTATAAATCAAGTTTACAAATTTTGACAGTTGAAAAAAAAAATAAAAAGAAATTTTGACAGTTGAGTTAATAGAGGGGAAAAGAAACAAAGAAATTGAGATTAGTACAGATTCCACTTAATTGAGCTAGAAACTCTCTGATGGATAATTGAAAATAAGAGAAGGATGTTACAGACCAAAAAAAAAATGGATATGAGGATTTACTTAAAAAATTCCCAAATTGGGAAATACTGGAATAAATGAATTGGAGAAGTAGGAGCTGATATAGTTACTGATGTGTCAAGGTCTAGGAAATATGACATTGTGGTAGCAGATGACCCAAACTAGTTAAAAACAGGTCCTTGGAAAGTGAGATTTATGATTTAGGAGGTCAGGATGTTGGATGGATTATCCATGTGAATACTGGATTGGCCATAAATCATGACTATGAGAAGAGTAGAGATGAAGGCAAACATGAGTAGGGGGATAAATTTTTCAGTGAATGAGAAAGATGTTAGAAGAAGGTCAGTAGACATTATGGGTCCTGAGTGGTATATACATAAAGAGAGATCCAACTTCTGAATGAGAAAGGAGGAAAGTGAGCTGGAAATGACATTGAAGAGCAAGGTATTTTGTCTACTACACCTTTTGACCCCAGAAGTCATAGGACATGAGAAATAAGTAAGAAAATAAATAAATATATTTCTTTTGATGGGACTTTTGTCATATCAGTACAAGTGGAGTGACGCCCAATGATAGTGATGTATGAACTTTGTGGGTTACAAATTCATCATCAGATGTGCTACAAAAAAATTTAAAGAATGCTAAAAATATTTTAGATGCCTATGGAAAGCTTTCTATACTATAAAATTGAAGAAAATGGCATTCCGTTTTCAAAAGTCTTCTATAAAACGATTATTCAAAACTGCTCTGACACAAAGGATAACAGGAACTGAATTACATGTGTCATGTGTAGTTTATAAAATCAAGCACAGGCACTGTTATCATAAAATGTGAGGAACCAGTAGGATAAAATACCAAAGAGGATGAAATAAGATTATAATTTGAAGGCATTTGAAAAGGTAAACGTTTATATACACATGCAAGGTCAGTGTATTATTATGAAATGCAAATTGAATATGAAATAAGAGATTAGCTTTCAGGCACTTTCCTCTGTAGGAATACTATTCATTTCTTAGCTGTGTCCAAGCACTGGTGTGAATGCTAATCAGTCAAATATTTAAGGTGTCCAGCACAGTGGGGCATGCAAGTATTTGCAAGAACAGGTGCTGTCCTTATGAGGTGGATCAATTCTGTATGAAAACTATTAGAGGAAAAAAAATAAATAGCAGCGTGTAGCCAAATACTAAATGGTGTGGTTCAGGCCACAAATGTGAATTTGTAAAAAGTAATGTTCATTAGGAGTCAAAGTAAAAACTAATTAGATCATCTTTGCACTGAGCCTTGCCCTCACTCTAAAGATTTATTTAAGTGACTGTCATCAGTAAAAGATTTTGACATGTGAAAAATAAATAAAACTCAATATAAAAATAAAATGAGAGCACATTTTCTACACATTCTACACTCTTCTGACTAAAAGGTCACACTGAGGACTTATCTATCCATAATCACCATGGTAACAATTTTAAAAGAAAACAGTCTACCTATCAAAACAAAACTATTAAATTTTTATCTCTTCAACGATTTTACCAGTAATTAAAAATCCCTCCCTAATCAACTACTTACCCACCTACTTTAAACTTAGAAGTGTCTCAAGTTTTACTGGGAATACTCACTCAGTATAAGATAGTCTCTGCCTTTAAGGAATTTACAGTCTAACTCGAAACATGATTAAAACAGATGGAATGCTACAAGACAGTGAATAATTAGGCCCTCTCTTTTTCCAAATCAGATGCTTGATAAATTCATAGTACAGTGTTTAGTGTTTCAAGGGCTAAAAATGAAAAAGACCTATAAAGCCTGAAGAAGTCCAGGAAGACTTCAAATAACAAGTGAGAAATAAGACTAGTTTAGAGTTGAATAAGCAAGAAGCCCAAAACTCATAATACAAAAGTAAATGATGTAAAAACCAGCTTCTTTAACTGAAGGCTGTACTGCATGAAATATTAGGTAGGCATATCTGGGTCCTCAAAAGTCAACAAATAAATATGGTGAATTCTAGAACAGCAAATTTATTCAATGACAAGTGACTTGAAATATTATTTTTAAGTGAACACAAATATATTGTGGAGTAGAGTGTAAAATATGGAAAATTCTTTTTCACATGAAAGATGAAATTGTGTTCTTTAAAATCATCTAGGAATATAAAATGATTATCCACCAACAGTAAGGGTAGTTTGTCAGAAGAGATTGCAAATTCTTTATCAAGAAAAACAGAATTGGGTCTGGCAGTGTCAGAAGTCTATTTTTAAAATAAGGAAATGCAATGATAAAGAAAGGAGAAAAACCTGAAGAAGTAGTTTGTTGAAGCCAAATATAAGATTTTTACCTCCTGACACACTTCTATGCCCTGGATTACATTTGATTCAATGTAATAAAAATAGAAAAGCTGTGTTAAATTCCCACATAGAAAATATAATGTGAAGATTAATTGGTCTCAAATATGCAGAATGGGCAAAATGGACTGTATGTACCAGAAGCAGGGATGTCTTGTAAACACTAAAGTTAGAAGATTTTTGCAGTAGTCCAAACCCCACTGCTGTAGGCCTGGCTTGAAATGATGCATGTATGTGCTGATAGTCAACAATGATACCAAGAAGAAAGGTCAGGAGAAAACAGGAATAAGAGCACAATGAGAAAAATATGAAGATTTGGGCTGGGGTTGTGGCTCAGCAGTAGAGCGCTTGCCTCACATGTGTGAGGCGCTGGGTTTGATCCTCAGCACCACATAAAAATATGAAAGAAATAAAGGCATGGTGTTCATCTACAACTAGAAAAATACTTTAAAAAATATGAAAATTAGTTACGTTGTAAATTTTGACTAAAGATGAATGCCTCAATTGGATAAATCAAAATGGCATTGGGAGATTATGGATAATCCAGCCAATTAAATGCTGTATTTATACAGTCTGTCCCAGGAATCTCAAGCAAGAAGCACTTTCAGCAAAGGTAACTCTATGCTTTCTTTGCACTTCCAGGACATTCACATGGACAGCCTGAGTCCATGCATGGAAGCCAGAGGCAGGAGCAGGAAGCAGGCCTTCCTGGTATGGTTGACTATATATACCAAGAAGGCCGCTGCTTGGGCAGAGTGTGCTGGGATTCCAAGTAGCTCATTAGGAGAGAGAGGGAGAGACAGATGAGCTCCCTGTTCAGTCTAGTTGCTGAATTTGATGCATTTCCTAGAGAAAGAGAGACAGAGTAACAATGGCCTAATAGTTAACCCACATAGGTCAAGACTATGGGCCTGTCAGACTGCGTAAAGCTATTAATTTTGAAAGTGGGAGCATAATTGGCTACCACTTACCACCTGTGGTTGATGCTAGTGCTTCAATAAAAAAGAGAAAAAGACAATCTAGGGCCAGTGATCTTAGAGACTGTCACAGCCTCCAGCTGGGCCTCTTAAAGAGAGTGTTGACAAGTTTATTATAAAGCTCTCCTAGAGGGTTTCTCACTTTCGTCTGTAATTTGTCATATCCTTGCATTAATGTGACCAATAATTTGCTTAAATCACTTTTGCCATATTTCAAAACAGAAAAACCAAAGTGGCTTTTTTAGGGGAGCTGAGAGTACATGCTTGTTTTATTTTTTTCTATTTTTTTTTCATTATCCTAATATAAAAGCAGTGGCAGAGAACAGGGAAGAGATACTGAGAGCAATTTCAGCAGCTCTTTGCCCATTTACTTATTTTAGGAGAATAAGCTCTCAACGTGTAAAATAACATTTTGTAAGAATTTTAAGCTTCAGCAGAGTATAATTTCCCCTAGCTCTGTGATTCTCATTGATGTCACAGTCATACCTGCTCTGATCTGACAGCAAAAAAATCGTGACCTTCTCCCCTCCAGCCATAACCAAGCCAAGATCATGTATATAACATATACTAAGGAAAAAATAAGATTTAATCTAACATTAAAAATATCCTCTTTGCATAGAAAGTAATGACTCATGTCACATAAAGTTCAAAGGGTCAATAGATCCAGAGTACAACTGAATTTCAAGCATCTTTTACAAATTACTTTATCATTGAATACTTTGATTCCTGAACAAACCTTTCCCTCTTATATCTCTATGCCTCTACTCTTTTTTCTCTGCCTGAAAATGAGCTTCATTGCTTCTTCCCCTCTCCTTAACTCAACCAAAGGCAAAGCACACATTATAGTATAAGTATACTGCCCTATGTAATTTACATAGTATGGATTGTATATCAACTGTTAATTTATCACTATCATCATTTTGGATTAGTCAAAAGTTTAAAAATAATAGAGATAAAACATCTACCATAGTTTCTACCACAAAGGAAATGTTTGATACATTTTTATTGGGCATTTTATTAAATGTACACTAAATTATTATTACTATTATAATTATTATCATTGACATGTAATTAAGACTTCTTTAGATGTCTATCTCCCCAGATGGCCAGTTAGCTACTTGTGGGCAGGTATATTATCTTCATGTATTTATGTAATTAATATTTGTTAAAAATCAACAATGTGAGGTATGGTGATGTGTATCATGGAGGACACTCCAATCACAGACCCAAAGTTAAACTCTCTGATTGAGTCATCATATCCTATATCACTTTATATGCCCAGTCACTGAGCACTTTTCATACTGTTATGGATTAGATGCTAAATGTCCCCCAAAATCTCATGTGTGAGGTAATGTAAGAAGATTTAGAGGTGATATGATTGAGTTATGAGAGAGTCTCAACCCAATCAGTGCATTAATCCCCTGACTGGGATTAACTGAGTGGTAACTGTAGGCTGGTACGGTGTAACTAGAGGAGGTGGGTTATTGCAGGCGAGCCTCTGGGGTATGTATTTGGTGAGCTGAGTTTATTCTCTGCTCCTTTAGCAGGGTCCACCACATTTCTGCCACGATGTACTGCCTCACCTGGAGCCACAAATGGAGCCAGCTGTCTGTGGAATGAGACATCTGAAACCATTAGCCATAAAATAAACTTTCCCTCCTTAGAATTGTTCTTGTCATGTCCTTTGGTTGCAACAACAAAAGAGCTGACTAAAACGTACACCATACTTAACATAACTATTTATAAAATATCCATTGTCTTGTGGAGCCAAAGGAAGCTTTCCTTACCTTAGTACATTGTTGTTGCAACAACGTAATAAATTTTAACTGATTGTATTTTGCACACTGTGATCAATGTAGAATTAGGAATTCTGTTTTTTTTTTTAATTTCTGGAATTCATAATTGTATATATTGAACATTAAAATTTTCATGAAAGTTTCCCCCCGGGTTTATGAGTTCTTAAATTTTCAAACATTAACAAATATGTTGTTACTTTTATAAATTAATTTTTAGTGCCTCACATACCTGATTTGTTAATCACTGACATGTTTTCTTTGTATATAGCTTCTTATGCTTTCAGAATACAAGAGAAAAATATAAAGACATATGAAGATATGATTTCCATATTGAGATGTGAGATTTTCTTCCGTTTAAGATCTAAGTAATTTGTAGCATGACAATAAGGTGAAGTAAAAAATTCCACATAATCATTTTCTGGATGAGACTTCTCAGAGGTCTTTATATCAAAAACTAAGTGAAATATAACTTAGGGTTTTTTTCATTGAGATCAATAACCCCTCATTTCGATAAAAGCACTGAGTCTGAACCTAGTCAAGCAAGTTTTCAAATTGCAGAATAACTAAATACCACAAACTCATCCTAAGAAATTTTACTCATATTTTTTTAAGCAGAAGGGAAGTTACAATTCCACTCTTAATTGTAATCACTGGAAATAAAAGATGAAAGTTGTAATATCTTTATTTAATCCCTGACCTCTATGCCGAAGCCACTTTTCTAAACAGGGTGCTTAAGTAGCTTTCAGAAAAAAGAAATTTATATCAGATTTTTTAGGTTGCCAAATAAATGTAAGTAATATATACACAAATTGTAATATAAATAAATGTTTATAATGTAAATATTATATTTTAATTTAACCATAATATTTTTATAATATAATATTTATTCCAGAGCTATCTAATATATATATTAGTTATCTCTATACATCAGCAGGAATTCTATACATTTTAAAAGATAAGCAAAAATCAATAATCTTATAATAATTAATTTCAACTTTTATTAGCTTATATAATAATATATTCAATGCAATTACTTTCAACAATAGAACCTATTTGGAGAACTTTTAAGATAAAGGGAGAGTTTTAGCTTTTAAATCCTCCTAGAATTTTCTGAATTTCAGCTATATGTTCTGATCACACTTTCTCTCCATTAAGACAAATCCCATTTTCTTTGATAACATCCCATCATTTCCCTGACATACTAATGGATCCCACTGTGTGTTACAAGTTTATGGCTATATGATTCATTTCTATGATAATCTCGCTTTCATTAATATAACAGCTCCAATTGTAGTACATCAATTCCTGAGATATCCACATTCACATACTAATGACTTTTTCAACCCCTAATGGATTTTAAAAGAGAAAAGTCACATTGTTCTATTTAAAAAAAAAAAAAGCCACTATAGAAGATTTCAACCAACTACATTATTTAGTGTCCTCTCAGCAAAATGATAATGATTCAACAATGCAGTAATCCAACAATGTGCATACATGTAGAACATTTCCTTGAATAGATCTCAGAAAAGTTAGAACTATGGAGAAAAAAATAAATTTTCAAAGTGATTCAGCATATATTGTTACATATTCTAGGTTATAGTAATTGTACTACCCAGATACTTATTCTGCTGTCTGTGGGTCTGGAGGCTCATAGGTGGGCTTCAAAGAGTAGGCAAAGCCTCTGTAAAAGGAAAAAAAAAATATTTCATATGTATAAATTTAAGGACATAATCTACAGCTTTTATCACAGTTCAAAAGTAGTCTGCATGAGCAAAAAAAAAATCAAAAAGAGAGAGAGAGAGATTAAAAGGCCTCACCATTATTAGTCTATCCCTATTTACATGGACTAAAGGAAAGCACACTGGGAAGTCTAGACTATACGATGTGGCCCACTTGTAACAGAATTTGGAAGGAAATGAAAATGGTACTTTTAGCCCTAAACACCCATAACACCCATGTCATGAGTAGCAATATGAATTTAAAATTATAAAAAGAAAGAGAACTGATACAGTTATATGTTTCATTTAAGCAGGCTTAAAATTTGAGTATAACAATAGATATTTCTCTTCTCTCTCTCTCTCTCTCTCTCTCTCTCTCTCTCTCTCCCCCCCCCCCAGAAGTATAATTTATATATCATAAAATATACTCATCATCAGAATGCTGGTCAATGAACTTTAATAAATTTATATACTTTTACAAATAACACTCCAGTTTGAAAACATTTCCCTTAACTCCCCAAAGTTCCAGCATGCCCATTTGTAGGTAATCTCTCTTCCCAGGACCAGACATCTACTTTCTGTCTCTACACTCTAGTCTTATGTAGAAATTTCATAGAGATTGAGCCATTCATATCTTTCACTTGGAATGTCTGAAGTTCATAAATGTCATTAATACATCCTTGACAAGTAATGTTTCTTTGTAAGGATGTGCTTCATTTTGTTCATCTGTTCGTCAGTTAGACATAGGCATTTTGGATTATTTTCAGTTTGTAGCTATTACAAACAATGCTACTAGCAACATTTACATAGAAGTCTCCATGTGGATTTTTGGTTTCACTTATATTGCTTGGATACCTAAAAATAAAATTTCTAGGTCACATGGCAAGGGTATGTTTATCTCTTTTAAGATATGATAAAACTGCTTTCCAAAACAGTTTTGTTGTGTTACATTCCCAGAAGCAATGTATCATGATTGTAGTTTCTACATATCCTTGATAACACTTGATATTCTCTGTCTTATTAATTTTATTCACTGTAGAGAATATGATACAATATCACATTGTGCTTTAATTTGCTCTTCTCTAATGGTTAACAGTTTTGAGTCTATCTTCATGGCTTCTTTGCTATCCATATTTTGAAATGCCTATTCAAATCTTGTGCCTTTTTATTTTATTTATTTAATTTTTAACTTGGGCTTTTTGGATTATTGAGTTATAAGAGATTTTTTCATGCATTCTGGGTACAAGTCCTTTATCAAGTAAATGATTAAAATATATTTTCTCCAATTCTCTGGGTTGTCTTTTCTATATTCTTACTAGTATCCTTTGAGAAATGAAACTTTAATTTAGATGAAGTCTAATTTATCTTTTTTTCCCTTATGGAGCATGTTTTAGATGGCAAATCTAAGACATCATTCCATAAATTAAGAATACAAATATTTTCTCCTGTATTTTCTTCTTGACATTTTATACTTTTGTGCTTCCATTTAAGTGTATGATCAATTATGTATGAATTTTTGTTCGTGTTTAAGTAAGAGTAGACATCCTTATTTTTCCTTTTTTTTTTTTTGGTAACTTTCTATTTTCTTGTATTTAGTGTCCTAATTTTTCAGTACTATTTGCTGAAAAGATCATCATTTCCCAAAAGAATTGCACTGGTACTTTTGCCCAAATCAATTTACCTTAACGATGATGAGTTAGTGAAAATCAAGAAAACATATATATTTATTTCCTTTTTATTTGTACATTACAGTTATACATATTATTGGGGTTCTTTTTGAGATAATTACACAAGTATGAAATATAATTTGCTCCAATTTAGTCCTCGGTACTTCCCCTTTCCCTCCCCTTCTCTCTCCTTGTTCTTTACTCTACTGGTCTTCTTTCTATTTATTTATAGTCTTTTTAAAATAATGTTCTATCAATATACATAAAGATGAAATTAAATATGGTATATTATTTATTTGGGGTGGTGGGGTACTGGGGATTGAACTCAGGGGCACTCGACCACTGAGCCACATCCCCAGTCCTATTTTGTATTTTATTTAGAGACAGGATCTCACTGAGTTGCTTCGCACCTTGCTGTTGCTGAGGCTGGACTCACAGTCCTCCTGCCTTAGCCTCCCGAGACTCTGGGATTGCAGGTATGCACCACACACCTGGCAGCTGTGGTTTATTCTGACATGTACATAGTGCTGTTTGGTTAATTTCATTCCATCATTCCTGACTTTTCTGTCCCTCCTCTATTCCTCTCAATCATCATCCTCTACTCCATTGATCTCTCTTCTATTTTAATGAGACCCTCTTATTTTCCCTTTATTTTCATCTAGTTTTTGCATATGAAAGAACATTCAACCCTTGACTTTCTGGGTCTGAATTATTTCACTTAGCATGAAAACCTATATATTCCTTATTGTACATAACAATTTTTAATAAATGCATGTCTTTCACAAGTGAAAGCATAAAATGCATATGCATTCAATGTATTCAATAAATAAATAATTGTGTATTTACAACATAGGTATCTTGAAAATATAAAGGCAAATCTGAAATAGAAGCTGCTAACAAAAAGTTTATAAATTAGACTGGGAAGTGATGATGATCTCAAATGTAGAGTGGCATGGATATATAAAGTCAGGAAAAAATCCTCTGAGGTTATCTGTATAGGTTCCATGAAGACAGTGGCAACAGGCAAAGAAAGTGAAGGATGGCGAGGGGCGGGGGGGGGATGAATTCTATATACATAAATTGAAGGATGTTTCAAAATGAGCCCAGATACAGGTGAGGAAATGAGAGTAAAGAAAGGAGGCAATTGGGCATATAGAAAACATCCAAAAGAGACAAGAATGATAATTTTAAAAGCTTAGTGCCAAATTAAAATTTTAAATTTATCTTCTCAGCGATGGTAGCAATGACAGTTATGGTCATGAGCAGGAGACTATCATGATTGATACTCATGATTGTGCCAATACCAGTAAAATGAAACTGTTAAAATTAAAAAAAAAAAAAACTACCATAATTTCTAAAATTATTTAATTTTATTTAGGAGATGCTGTAATTCTGTTTCTGCTCTCGCAGTTTCTGTACTTACTCTTAACCTGATGCCAACTAAATTAGAATAGACTAATTCTTTAGAGGCTGGGTACATTTTGTTACCACCGCTGTTACCGGTGATGAGTCCTTGCTTCCCTGAATGCTGAAGTATAACACCAGAGAAGCAAGTGTAGAGTGGAAAGTAGAAGCTTTATTAAAGGACAGCAGAAAAGACTTTTCCCCAGAGGAAGAAGGGGACCCGAAGTTGGAATCCGGAATCCGTGGAAGGGAGAGGTCTTCCTTCTTTTATAGCTAAGGTCTTCTTTCAGCTTTCCCACACTCCTGTCCTTTGTTTCCCTTTATCTTTCAATGATAGGATGCAGGTAGTAAGGCCCCAAAGGTGGGAGATATAGGTAGGTGGGCTGAAGGAGTCATCTGGGCAGGAAGGGCCTGGGGCAGCTTTTGATTAGCACCTCCCTGTTTGCTGCGGAGCTGCTTCATTAACAGTTCCTTAGGATGGGCTCTGGGCCTTGAAGACATTAACATTTCACTTTCCCCAAGTGCTGCTCTGGTTTCCTGGACTCCATTCTCGATAATGGTCTCCATTTTATTTATCTTATCGGTATTAGACCCGACTACTTAGACTACACTAACTACCTATCTGTAAATCTGGCTTCAATTTTCCTGTAAGATCATTCTTCCATTAATTCCATACATTTTTAGTTAGTGCCTCCTATCTACTGGGCACTAGATATATATTGATTTAAAAAAAAATAAAAGTTTATCCTTAACCTTTATGAAGAAAACTTACACAGAGACACATGTAGTGTACTTACAAATGCTGTTACATGTTCGCACATGTAAATTTTACATAAAGTTATAATGATTGCTAAAGAGTCATAGCATTGTATACTCAGATTAACTTTTATATTTTGAAATTTTATTGAGTTTGTATGTTAACCACTTAACTGCTATAAAAAACCTTATTAAGGTGGTATTACAAGCCAGGTATGGTGGTGTGCACCTGTAGTCCCAGCTTCTTGAGAGACTGAAGCAGCAGAATCACTTGAATTTGAGACCAGTCTGGGCAACACAGCAAGAACTCCATCTCAAAAATAAATAAATTAATTAATTAAAATGACAATATTACAGCATCACTTTTCACATGGGAATGTTAAAGAATGGGAGATTAATTCATCCAAGATCATAAATCTGGAACATTTAAAAGTCACTGCAGCCAGGCATGGTGGCATACACCTCTAATACCAGCAGGAGGCTGAAGCAGGAGGATTGCAAGTTCAAAGCCAGTGTCAACAATTCAGCAAGTCCCTAAGCAACTCAGTGAGACCCTGTCAGTAAATAAAACATAAAAAGGACTGGGGATGTGGCTCGGTGGTCACCAGTCACCAGGCCCCTGAGTCACCCCATCCCCAAAAAAAGACAGTGGGTAGTAAATGCCACCCAGGTCTAATTCTGACTGCATAGCCCTTTGAATCACATATATACTGTCTCACAAATTTTGGAAAACATATCCCAAAACTTCTCAGGCTACAGAGAAAAGAAAGGACAAATAAATTGAGAGCTAAGAAACCCAAGAGAGGTCTGTAAACACGGAAAGAGTTTTAATTGCTTCAAAACTGATGAAATTGGCATTAAAATATATCTGTAATTTAGAAAGATCAACCTTAAAAGAGATTCATCCTAGAATCACGTAAGAACCAAGATGTTGGGTTTAATCCTTCCTCAAAATAAATCGTTTTTCAAAGCCACAATCTCAATGTTGCCATGGCATTGTGACTCAAGTTAGTCTTAGAGATGAGATTTTTTAGGTAACCCATTTATATTTTGTTAGAAACTTGTTTAGGAAATTTATAGTAATACAGTGGATTTTAATGGGAATTTATTTTAATATAAAGTGAATATTTTCATAAAGGATACGTTGAAAATTCTACTGGGATCGTAAAGCCTACATGCAAGTTGCTGAAAACATATCTTTATTTTCTATTTACAATGGTTTGGGCTTTCTTATGGAGTAGGAGCTAAATGACTTAATTAGATCAAATACAGAGGGAAAAATTACAGGTTACTGTTCACATATGGCAAAGAAGCATAATTCTAAGAAAATATTAAGTATAAATATTTCAAGAACATCCATGACACACTGAAAGTCTTATGTGGGGTGCAGGTTCCTGAAGAAAATTATTTAAACAAAACATTTTTTTATTTAACACTTTTGTATCTAATAATTGCCTCTCTCTTTTAAAATCAAACATGTTTGCTATAACAGTAATCATAACTTGAAAATAAGAATTATTCAATTTTGGGGAGATCAGCATAGTGTAACCTCTACAAGAAATAAACACATCAGTTTTACTTATTTTTAAATAATTATATACTCATAGGAAGTTGAAAAAAAAAAAAGGGTAGGTCAGAGAAATCCCATGTACCCTTTATTTTCCAGTTTTACCATCTTGCATAACTGTAGTGCAATACCATAGCAGGAAATTGACCTTGATGCAATGAAGATTTTTTTTTCAGATTTTACCAGTGTTGACTGCATTTGTTTGTACATGTGTGTGCATTTCCTTGCAATATCATCACATGTGTACATTCCTATAAAAACCACCACAGTCGTGGTACAGAACAGTTCCATCACCATATTCCTAAACCTTATGGCAACAATCTGTTTTCCATTTCTGTAATGGTATTTTTTCAAGAATGTTATGTAAATGAAAACCTGCAGCATATAATCTTTTACAGTTTTACTCAGCATAACTCTCTGATGATTCATCCAGGATGTTCCATGTATCAATACTTCGTTCCTTCAATTGATGAGTAGTATTTCACAGTGCAGATGTAGAACCGTTTAACTATTAACCATTGACAGACACTTGTCTATTACAAGTAAAATTACTGTATGCATCCACATATAAGCTTCCATTTGAGCATAGGTTTTCATTTCTGCAGGATAAATGTCCAAGATTAAAATTGATAGTTCACAGGACAATTCCATGTTTCAAATTAAATTAAATTTGATCTAAAGTTGTCTTCATACAGTGCACACTGTAACCTAAGGATGTAAACAGACTGCAACATAAGGCAAATGCCCAGCTGTTACCAATCAAGCTATGTTCATCCCTTCCTTTTTCTATCTGTAAATACTGTCAGCCCACATTGTTGTGTGAATCTTTTTGAGCCTGTACTGGTTCAGAGTGCTACCCAATTTTTGAGTCCTTCTTTGTTCAAATAAATTCAAATTTAACTTGTCTAATCTTCCTTTTAACACATATATTTTTCAAAGAAATATACAAACTGTTTTTCATGGTGGCTATACCATTTTACATTTCTATCAGCAAAATATGAATGCCCCAATTTCTCAGAATCCTCATTAGCGTTTGCAGCTGTCACTTTTTATCTTAGCCATTCTGGTAGGAGCATAGTTACATCCATTGTAGGGTTTTCTATTTCTTGGCTAATGATGTTGAATATTGAACCCAGGGGTGCCCTACTCACTGAGCAACATTCCCAGCCCTATTCATATTTTATTTTGAGACAGGGTCTCACTAAGTTACATAGGGTCTCACTAAGTTGCTGAGGCTGGTCTCAAATTTGCAATCCTCTCGTCTCAGCCTCCCAAGCCTTTGAGATTATAGGCATGCGCCACCATGCCCAGCTCGTTATACTTTTAATTCTCATTTCCTTAATGGTTACTAATGTCAAACATTTCTCATGTGATTATTTTCAATCTGTTCATCCTCTTCAGTGAAATGTCTGTTGCACATTTTCTTTTTTTTTTTTAAAGAGAGAGTGAGAGACAGTGAGAGAGAGGGAGAGAGAGAGAGAGAATTTTCAATATTTATTTTTTTTAGTATTTGGCGGACACAACATCTTTGTATGTGGTGCTGAGGATCGAACCCGGGCTGCACGCATGCCAGACGAGCACGCTACCACTTGAGCCACATCCCCAGCCCTGTTGCACATTTTGTGATTGAATTGTCTATATTTTTATTGTTGAGTTTTTAGTCCTCTACTCCAGCAACAAGAGACTTACAGATATTTATATTCTTTGTGAGGTATGTAGTTAGCAAAGATTTTCACCAGCCCACAATTTAGGGGGAAAAAAAATAGTTAGACATGATATGCAATTAAATTATTTCCTCCAGAGAACATCAGATCTAATCAGTACTGATAACTTTTGTTAAAAATACAGAGAATAATTAGGAATCTTATGATTAGAAACAATAATACAGAGCACCTGAAGGGCAGCACACTTTATCATCTTTTTCAAGATTAATCTCTTTGTGGCCCAGTGACTAAAAGTGTCAAGCAGCAATGGAAACTTCCTTCTTTATTCAGTTTCTGTGCCTGGCATCATACATAAGCTTAGGAGGTGGTTCTCTGTCATTGAAATGTGTTTATTCAATATAATGAATAATTATATTATTTCCAGGTTTATGAAATAGTCTAAGTCTAAAAAAGGCCATCTTTTCAAAATTTTTCTTATGACACAATTGAAAATATTGCTCATTCTGATGTAATCTGATTTTATTTGTTAGAGTCACTTAAAATAAGCCAAACTGAAATATTTTTATCAGTTAAGATTCTGTTTTAACATAGCATAGTGACTAATTCATGAATTTAATTTTCATCTTGAAATCCTGTAATAGAGTAAAAATATAATTCAGAATTAATCTGTTTGTCTGAAGTTATTATTAAATAAAGCATACAAAAATATGCTTTTAGGGCTGTGGCTGTGGCTCAGTGGTAGAGTGCTTCCCTAGCACATGTGAGGCACTGGGTTCAATCCTCAGCACCACATAAAAATAAGTAAAATAAAGGTATTGTGTCCATCTACAACTAAGAAAAATATTTTTTTAAAAAAGTATGCTTTTTTTAAAAAAAAAAAGGACTGAAAAACAAATATTGCAACCTTTATAGGCAATTAAAAGGAGAATTTTCACTTTAGTTTTTGATTAATGCCTTTTTATCATTGTTCTTGGCACTCAAATTAATATCCCCTTAACCTAAAGGGTAAGCTAATGCAAAATTATTCATCTTATAAAATACAGTTTATGTAGAAACAAATATTTTCCTTATATCACACCATTTAGTTGAGGAATGGCATGAAATAAACTTGTTTTGCATTTATATCCTTACATTTTATTTATATGAATGATGTTAGTAGGCACATTCTGCCTATAAATGCCAGTGAATGATTTTAGAGTGTGTGTCTATATTAAGTTTATTAGGGTGGAAACAGTGGAATGTTTACAAATAATTGACAGAATTTCTGATCATTGAGGCATGTTAACATAAATATGAGTCCAAACAAAACAGCAGAAGTCCAAGGAAACTTCAGAAGAAAGAGAAATCAATTTTTAAAATATTTGAAAATTGAGTGATTCTAGAAACTGGGAACAGGCTCCTGTGCTAGCTGGTGACTTAAGAAGCCAGGACTTCCTAAAGGTAAAAAAGAAAAAAAATAATGGTAGTGTGCCACCTACAGGGACAGGGCAGTGAGGTTATTTTGACCAGTGGGATAGGTAATTATTTACTGACTCCAAATCCACAGGCATGGGAAACTGGGAAATTTTGCATTCAAAAAGAAGGAGTTTGTTTTGTTTTTTTGTTTTTTTTCCTTCTGACGGAGGTTAAAAAAGTCAATCTCTGTTAGCTGCTAAGAAGTGAACTGTATTCTAGTACATGGAAAGCAGGAAAAGAAAGCCATTGCAGGCTAAAAGTCAAATTTGATGGTATGGTTTTCTATGTCAAGCAAAATGTAGTAAAAATAAAAGCTTCTAGAATCAGACATGCATGTGGAATTGGGTTTGAAAATGCACTTGGTCTTGTGAACATGACTGGTGTTGAAATGTAGCCCAAGAAGCAGCCACTGTGACGGCCAATCATTATATATTTTTTATTTAAAATCTGAAAAGATAATGTTTTCTCAGAGACAACTCTGAAAAACCCTTTCAAAATTCCTTTAAAAGATAATTATACAAGATGAAATGGTCTTCCAGCTATTAAAATATTATTTTTTTAATTTCAAATTTCTAGAAAAGCAGTAAGGAAGCACCACATTGTGCTATAATTTTTCCTGTGTTTTGTTTCTCATTGTTTAATTATTCACATCAAATAAACAAAATAGATTGAGGTAGAAAGATGTGATTAAAATTTAATTCAAGAAATGATCATTTCACAAGTAGTTATAGCTTATTTCTCTCCTAGTCTACTCTTCCTCACTTGCCACCGGCAGCACGCTCCACCCTAGAACAGAATGCATCAGATGTCTTCACACAAATTTGACAATTATACAGTGGCAAAACATGTCTGGTGTTGTCACTTTCACAATGTTAATTCTAAGTTGGTGTTTTTTTGCTGAAAATTGTTGCTCTAGGCAGGAGGTTTAAATATATAACACATAAAGCTTAGAAAAAAAACTAGGAAAAAAATCTTCAAGACATAAAGCTAAGAGAAGAATTTTTAGATTTGACACAAAAGCAGGATCTATAAAATCAAACAATAATACATAAATATGAAAATTTTACCATGTGAAACACCCTGTACAGGATGAAAAGATAATTTAATGAGGAAAAAATATTTTCAAATATCTGACAAAGAACTAGTATCTGGACTATGTAAAGCACTCTCCAAATGTAACGATTTTTTTTTTAAATCCAATTAGAAAATGAGCAATGGACATTTCAAACAGCAAACGAGCTTGCGAAATGATGTAAAACATTATTAGACTGTAGGGAAATGAAAATTAAAGCTGAAATGAGACAATACTGCACATATATCAGAATGGCTAAACAGTGACAGCAATAAATGCTTGTGAGAATGTGGAAAAGCTATGCCTTTTGTATTTTTCTGGTAAAGTGATAGTTTGTCAGTTCCCTTTAAACATGCAATTACCATGTAACCCAGCAATTGCATTCATTGGCACTTATCAGAGAAAAATGAAAATGTATTTTCATGAAGAAACTTGTAAATGTTTATAGCAGCTCTGTTTATAACAGCCAAATGTCTGTCCATGGGTGAATAGTTAGGGAAACCACGTTTCATGGAATACTGCTCATCAACAAAAGGGAATGAACTACCATGTGGAACGTGAATAATTCAGCTCAAGGGAATCATGCTGAGTGAAAAAACCCAATCCCAAAGGTTACTTATTATGATTCCATTTATAAAATATTCTTCAAATGACACATTTATAAAGATAAGGGAAAGATTTGTGGTTACTAGGGATTTGGAGTCAAACAGAGAAATGGGAGTGTAAGAAGAGGGAGGACCGTATGCCACAAAAGAGCAGCACCAGGAAGCCCCATGGTAATGACCTGTTCCCTACCTTGATTGGGCTGATCGTGATGAGAATCTACATGTGAGAAAATTGCATGGAACCAAAATATATTCATCCTCTCCCCACCTCCTCCTCCCCACGCACACTCTCTCTCTTTCGTGAATACATGAAGAACTGATAAAATCTGAGTAAGTCTGGATTGTATCAGTGTCAATTTCTCGTTGTAATTATATGATAGTTATTCAAGATGGTACCATTGGGAGAAACTGAGTGAGGGCATACGGAATATATCTGCATTATTTCTTACAACTACATTAGCATCTACAATTATATCCAAATGAAAGGTTTAATAAAAAAGAAATTGTTAGTAATGCAACTGATAATTTAAGTCATTGAATAAAATATGAAGCAAATTTAATTTTTTATAAAATATGCAAATTTTTAGTAGGAAACAATGTGGGAAAACTGTAACTTATAGTAGATAATAAATACATGTATATACATGTATTTTCAACATCATTTTTCATCAAATCTTTATGTGTGTGTATATGTGGGTGTGGTGTGTATTTTTTAGTTGTCAATCTCTAATTTATTGATATGTGGTGCTGAGGATTGAACCCAGGCCCTCACACATGCCAGGCAAGTGCTCTACCACTGAGCCACAACCCCAGCCCTAATTTTTTTTTTTTTTTTTTTTGTACTAGGGATTGAGCCCAGCAATGCTTGACCACTGAGACACATTCCTCAATCCTTTTTATTTTTTTATTTTGAGATACGATTGCTAAGTTTGGCTTTGAACTCAGGATTCGCTGCCTCAGCCTCCTGAATCACTGGCATTACAGGTGTATGCCACTGTGCCTGGCTCCTTCAAACCTTTAAAAAGTTTATTCATGAAGATACAAATGAATTATTTCTGCCTTTCCCCATTTGTTATCTGAAGGATTACTTAAATGGGGCAAAATATTAATAAATACACAGTAGGGAGGTCAAACCTGGTGTGCAATGAAAATTTATATAGCAAGCCTGAACTAAGGGAGCCATCTGCTTTGGTTTGTATCTGCCCCTCAAAAAGCACAAGTTGGAAATTAATCCCATGTTAAGAGATGGGAGATTTGAGAGGAGATCAAGTCATGAGAATGATTTTAAAAGGGCTCCGGGCTGTGAGTTTGCTCCCTTGCTCTTTCCTGCTTTCATTGACAGGAGAGCCATCTTACCCTTCTGCCTTTTGCCATGCCAGGATGCAGTAAGGACCTCACCAGATGCTGAGCTGACACCAGTACCGTGCTCTTGGACTACAGATTCATGAATGGGTTTTTTGTTTATAAATTAACCATTCTGTTATAGCAACAAAAATGAACTAAGACACTCTCTCTCCTTAGAAAATCTGTTAACAAAGTTGGTTGGTTCTTGGCTGACATCCGGAAACTTGAATTTTAACAATGTTCCCACCATTCTTTAAGAGATAAATAGTGGTAGACTGTGCTTAACCTGTTTGTACAAATAATGTGGCCTTTTTAACACCTGATTTTCTTCTGGGAGTCTAGATTTGGTTATATGATAAACAGAAGAGTGTCTATATGACCAGCCCCCAGTAAAAGCACTGGCATTGAGTTTCTAATTAGCTTCCCAAGTAGACAATATTTCACATGTTCTCACAACACATTGCTAAAGGAGTCTAAGCTCATCTTGCATACTTGTCTTGGAGAAGACCCTTGGAACAGTCATCCTGGTTGCCTCAGGAATTTGTCTCATGTACTTTTACCCTTTGCTATTGTGTGGGGGGGGAGGGGGGCAGGTAATAAATCTTACCATTATTACACCTGTATGCTGAATCCTGTGAGTCTCTCTAAATCTGGGGTGGTCTGGAGAACTCCTGACCATTGGATAGTGAAAAAATATCCTGAATAATAAGATTAGTCATGACTCAGAGCTAAATTAGACATAGTAATAAACTAGAATCTCCTGTGCTCATGTAAAAATATTTTTCATGTGAAAAATAACCTTTGGGAAAATATACCAACATTCATGAGTTCCTTTTTTTAAAAAATGGCCATAGATGAGTGCTTGGTGGGACAAATCCATATAAAGGGAAAGACACACTCATTCATGATTTCTAGTTCTCTGTCCAACAGGCCACCCCTTCCCTTATCCAATTTACAAATCTGAGGTTATATTACTGGGAAGATTCAAAACAACATTAAAAATGTGTTTGTGTAAAGTTTACCAAGCGGGGCTGGGGATTAAATGAAATCTTTCTGTGTGAATTTCAAAATAGCTGTGCCAACTCTTAACTTCACAAGCATAGATGCTATTTTATTACTCAAGCACACAGATAAACAAAATCTCTCATTTATTTTAAAGGCTTCTTTCAAGTACCTTTCTTTGACCATCATTTCTCTTATCTCCAATGATCATGAACTTCACAGCTAAAAAGGGAGAGAATAAAATGTATTTCAGTATATATAGGACTTCTGAAACAAATGATTTTTTAAGATTAAATACAGCATGAAGAGGGAAAATACACAAATCCTGGTGATTTGATATACAGAGTAGCATAAAGATGGTTCATACATTTACTTCATATCTATTCCAAAGCTTCAGAGTAATAATAAATATATTGAAGAATAAACCCCAAACTGTGTTGGAAAAGTAAGGGAGGGTGTTATCCGAAGATTAGAATTAGGTGGGTTAGTTCACATTGATGGGAGAAAATAAACAGTGGTGAAACCTCTATCCCAACACAGGGTTGTAAGGGTTTATGGAGATGCTTTCTGACAATCTTGGAAAATACCTGGGAGATCAATGAAGGCTACAATCCCCATTTACTCTATCCTCTACTCCTGATGCCCCATGATAAGGTAGCTCATAAAGCTGACTTCTTCAATCCAGCTTTTACATCAGCAAAACAAGCATTTTGTGCTCTACTCAACTTTTCTATATTTCTCCATTACTTCAAAATCTATGGAAAGAATTGGTGTGTTCAGCAATTGCAGACTCTCCCTATGTTTCACCCAGTGCCTTTAGCACAGTGCTGTATTCACAAGAGAAACTGACAGACAACAATATCTTTAATCTTTGGCCTATACTTAAAAAATGATCATAACTTACAATTTTATAAGTCTGACATCTCTATATAAATAAGTAGGCACTCCTTGGCTTGCCAAAAGATTTTTCTAAATCATTTTAAACATATGGTGAATTTACATGCCAAAAAAACACTCGAAAAAAAATTTGTGCTTATTTGTCTAATTCTTACATAATGAGATATGAGAACAACTAGAATAGTAGAAAGTGTCCATAAAAACAATAAGCTTTTCTTATTCCCTCTGGGGGCAAAATTCTCTTATACAAAAAGAATAGTAAATATTAATGTTCCCATTTCAAATTTATTTTACAAATGGTTCCAGTGGAAATAGTTTTATGGATGATAAAATCTCTGACTCACAAACTCTAAAGAAAGAAAAAGATCATTCCTTCCTCCTCATCTCTCTCTTTTACCTCTCTCCTCTCTCTCCCTCCCTGCCCCTTCCCCATTTTTCCCCCACCCTCTCTTTCAGTAAGCCAGTCAACCAATGTATTAGTGTTATCTATTGGCAGATACTGTCAAGGAACTACAAAATGTCATGGAAAGATACATAATATCTGCTCCACTGGAGTATATGTTCTTAAGGAAAGCATTTAAATTAGAATTAAGTATAGCTGTGTATTAGCAAAAAAAATTTAAATTAAGATGAAAATTTATAAAATGTGTTTGTAGTATAAGACAAGTTATGGTGGATGCAGAACATTGCAGCAGACTCACCAAGAATTGTTTTATAGATTCTGCAATGGACAATTCTAATGTGTCACTGATATCAAAGGCATTGTAAAATGTTATTAATAGCTTTACACAAATGGAAGCATCTATAGCTATATGAACTTCTTAAATGAGGAACACCTTATTTCCTACTTGACCCTTATCTTCCACTTTGTGGTACTTAGTTCAACTCCGTGATTTAGCCCTCAGGGGAGAATAGCCTTTGGAATAGATTATGAAGTAAATGTATGGACCATCTTTATGCTACTCTGTATATCAAGTCACCAGGATAATGTTCCTCCCTTTAAGAACATTATCTATAATTCTAGTTGAGTTCAGGACTTAGGCAAATAAGCATATGTAACTGAAAATGTGCTGTTAGTTCTGGATTGTCATATGTCTAACTAAAAAATTGGGATTTTCCTTATTTCTATCAAAAGTCTGAACCAAAAGTGTTGAATAGCTACAACACTATTCCTAAAAATAAACCCTGGACAAAAAAGACATATTTATATATTTATACAGATTTATACAGAGTAGATAATCATTTTTAAAATTGAATTTAATACTACATATTTGATTAGATTCTTTTTGTTGTTGTTACCTATGGGATCTTGCAAGGGACCACACAAAAAATAAGCACTCAATAAATATTTGATGAGACATTGACCAAACCCACTTCCTGATATGCTATGCTTGAAGAATAGCATTAAGTCACTTCTCAAACTTATCTTCTAAAGCTTATCTCCATTTCTTTATCTTTTCCTATTGATCTGGTTTCAGAAGCCCTCATTACCTTTTAAGCACTAATGTTAATTTAAAGCAAGATTTTTCCACCTTGACCAAATAAACAAACCCGATGAGCCCAAAATGCAATTACTCCATAACATAAATGACTAGATTCCATCAACTGTCTTCAACATACTATTTTGTAGGCATTTTTACAGAATTAAGAACCTGGGAATAGAGGTTGTTTTAACATATTTTTAGAAAGTATATATATTCATTGAAGGTTTTTGTTAAATTTTTCCTTAAAATATATTTGCTTTTCAATAAACAGATTTAATTCAATCCCATCTAATGACATCCTTCACAGAACTAGAAAAAAATTGTCCTAAAATTCATTTGGAAAAATAAAAGGCCCAGAATACCCACAGCAATTTTAGGTCAAAATAGAAATGCTGGAAGCATCACAATACCTGACTTCAAATTTTACTACAGAGCTAATAATAACAAAACTGCATGGCACTGCCATAAAAACAGACACATGGACCAATAGTATAAAATAGAAGACCCAGAGACAAACACACACATATACAGTCATCTGATTCTTAACAAAGGTGCCAAAAACATCCATTGGAGAAAAGATGACCTTTTTAACAAATAATGCTAGGACAATGGTTAACCATATACAGAAGAATGAAAGTAGATCCTTCTCTCTCAACCTGCACAAAAATCAACTCAAAATGGATCAAAGCCCTCAGAATTAGACCAGAAATTGTGCAACTCCTAGAAAAAAAAATGTAGGGTCAACATTCCAGCTTTTAGGCCCAGGCAATGACTTTCTCAATAGGACCCCTAAAGCTCAGAAAATAATGCCAAGAGTTAATAAATGGGACACCATCAAATTAAAAAGCTTCTGGACAGCAAAGGAAACAATTTAGAATGTAAAGAGAGAACTCACAGATGTGAGAAATCCCTTGCTGTCTACTCTTCTGACAGACATTAATATCATATAAAGGGCTCAGAAAACTATACACCAAAACTATACACCAAAAAATTAAGTAATTCAGTTAATAAATGGGCAAATGAATGAAGCAGACACTTCTCAATAAATACAAATAGCCAGCAAATGCATGAAAAAATTCAACATCATTAGCAATTAGGGAAATGCAAATCAAAACTATACTGAGGGCTAGGGATATAACTCAGTTGGTAGAGTACTTGCCTCAAATGCACAAGGCCCTGGGTTCAATCCCCAGCATCTCAAAAAAGAAAAAAAAAAAAAAACACTACACTGAGATTTCATCTCGTACCAGTCAGAATGGAAATCATCAAGAATACAAATAGTAATAAATGCTGAAGAGGATGTAGAGAAAAAGGAAAACATTTACACTCTTGGTGGAACTGTAAATTAGTACCACCACTGTGGAAATCAGTATGGAGACTCCTCAAAAGTCTAGGCATGGAACCACCAAATGACCCAGTTATACCATTTCTTAGTATTTATCCTAAAGAATTGAAGTCATCTTACTACAGTAATACATGAATACCCATGTTTATAGCAGCACAATTCACAATAGCCAAACTATAAAACCAGCCTAAGTGTCCATTAAGGGATGAATGGATTTTTTAAAATGTGGTATATATACACAATAAAGTTTTATTCAGCGATAAAGAAAAATGAAATCATGGCATTTGCAGGAAAATGGATGAGACCAAAGACCATCAGGTTAAGTGAAATAAGTCAAACTCGTAAGGTTGTATGTTTTCTCTCAAATGCAGAAACTAGAGAGGAAAAATGAAAACAAAGGTGGGGGTGGGACTTCAAAAAATCAAAGGGACATCAGTAGAGGAAAGGGACCAAGGTGTAGCAGGTAGAGAAGGTGGGAGCAAGTGCTAGAAAGTGATATTGGCCAAATTATATTGTTATATTGTGTGCATATATAAATAAGTAACAGCAAATCCTATCAATAGGTACAACTATAATGCACTAATAAAATTCAAATGTAAAGATTAATGATAAGCTAGTTCCAATAAAATAAGTTCAGCTGTAAAATGAAAAAAAAAGGAATATATTTGCCATGTGTGTGTGTGTGTGTATGTGTGTGTGTGTGTGTGTGTGTGGTGTGTGATTTGTGTTACTAGGAATTGAACCCAGGGCCTTGCACACACCAAGCAAGCACTCTACATCCCCAGCCCTTGCTTTCATTTTTATAAATTTCCTATAAAAATGTTCTAATCAGAGCTTTTATTGATTTGTCTGAGTTTCTCATAAAGAGCCAGAAGGCAAGTTTCAAGTCCCCCCCACACACACACCTTCCCAAAACCTACAACTTGCACACTTTTATTTCTTTGTATACTTTTACTTAATTTAACTGAACAATTCCATCTCCCCTCACCCCCTTTGATACTGGGGATTGAACTCAGGGGCACTTTATTACTGAGCTACATCCTAGTTTGTTTATTTGTTTATTTGTTTTGAGACAGGGTCTAAGTTGCTGAGACAGGCCTTGAACTTGCTGTCTTCCTGCCTCAGCCTCCTGAGGTACTGGGATTACAGGCTTGTGCCACCACACCTGGCTCAAGTTCCATCTTTCTTATAACTCCTCCTCTGTGTATGCGTTCTTGTCACTGGTGTGGTCAATTGGTCACTCAGCTACCTCAGTCATGGCAGGTAGAGACACAGAGTCAACACAGACACTGGCAGTCGACGTCCAGCAGCTCATTTAATGCAGAAGTGATTACAATTGATATAGAATGCATCTTCCAATCATACATAAGCAAGCAGGTTATACAACATCTAGAAACCAATCATCTCATGAGTAATGTAGCCACACTATGAGGAAGCTCTAAATATTCCTACGTGATGGAAAGCAGTCTGGAAGGGTCTTTGTCCCTAGGGGAGGGGGCCTTATGAGTTGGGGGTTTCATTCCCTGAAGCACCTGATTCTCGGTTTCCTGGCCTGGTAGCTTGGCAACGCTGACCTCAAGCACTGAGGATGTGGTTTCACTGGCGGCTCACTAGGGCAGAGCGCCCGTAGGTGCTGCAGGTGTTCCTGTCAGGCTGTATGAGCGTAGGTTTTCCTAGCACTCTGAGCTGCTCATTGTTGCTAGCTGTAAACCAAAAGTTATTCCAACACACCTGGCACTTGTTTAATATCTAATTTATTAAAACTTAATTATATGAAGAGAATCAAGAGGTTGGTAAAGCTACTTAGCCCCTTGTGTTTGCTACAGCACTAAGCCATCGGGCCTCCTTTTTCTTAGAAAAATAAGAAGAACTATTATTCCTGCTGATAGGATAAAGCCTAGGAGTTCTTAAGTTGTTTAAGGTAACTTTAGGTAAGAGTTTTCAGGAGGATAAAACATACTTCTAAAGTTGAAAGTCCCTCCTAGCCCATCGTCCATGCTTTCATCATTATTTCATTCCTGCACTATATACCCTGGGCTGAGGAGATTGCCTGCTAACACAGAAGATGTTTCCAAAAATCATGGATGAAAAGAATACTTTCCTTTTGAACTTTTATTTGCAATGAGGACTTTTGAGCTGACCTTTAAAAATGGGGGAGAGATAAAGACTTTAATAGACAAAACATAAGGCAGAACAACAGAGCCACAGGAACTTCCTTACAGAAGTATTAACAGGATATCTTCGCCATGAAACAGAGGGCACCAAAGGACATGAAAGTATCACCTCCCTGATAAGTATAAATGTGTAGACAGACACGGAACAATAACATAAAACAGGAATGGTGGTACATAAGTTATCTTTAATTCTTATATAAAAGTTAAAATACTAAAGTACAATGAACAATTATAACAAAATAAAATTGGCAAATGGACACACAAATATCAAAAGAAGTGAATTATAACCTTAATAACATCAAGTGTTCTATGTGAAAAATTTTGTATGTAAGTTTCTGTTATATCAACCAGGCTATTATAATTATAAAAAGTTTTATTCTCATGGTAACCAAAAAGAAAAATAACCTGTAATAGAAACAAAACTATAGAGACAAAAAAAAATCAAAGTAGGTGACTACAAAAAGAAAATCATCAAAACAAAAAGGAAAACATCAAGAGAGGAAAAAAGGATCAAAATAATTACAAAATAGATAAAACAACAAAATGGCAATGATAAATTCTTACCTATCAATAATTACTTTAAATATAAATGGTTTAATCTCATCAATTAAAATATATGGAGCAGCTGAATGGATAAACAAGCATCACACTATGTGATGTCTGTAAGACATTCCACTTAGATTTAAGGACATATATACCCTAAATGTAAATGGTTAGTAAAGTTACTCCCTGCAAATGACGGCCAAAGGAGAGCAGGGATAGCTCTACTTATATGAGATAAAATACACTCTAAGTCAAAAGTAGTCAAAACACTGGTCATCCAAACATCAATAAAGACGTTTCCAACCTAAATAGTAATATAAATTAAATGAATCTAGCAGACATTTACAGAATATTTTACTCCAAAACAGAACCTTTTCCCACTGTAGACCATATTCTAGGTCACAATGTAAATCTTAGTAAATCCAAAATAATTCTAATATAATCCCATGCATCCTATCAGATCATAATGAAATGAAACTGAAAATCAACAACAATAAAAAAAAATAAAAACCACATAAACACATGGAGACTGAAAAATGCTCTTTTAAATGAATAATAAATCATAGAAGAAATTCTTAGAAACAAATGAAAACAGAGATGCAACATATTAAAATCTCTGAGACAGTCTGAAATCAGTTTTAAGAGGAAAATTCAAAAATTAATTTAAAAAAATTCCCAAATAAATAACCTAATGTTCCACCTCAAGAAACAATTAAGATCAGAGCAAAAATTAATTAAATTGAGAACAAACAATACATAGGACCAATGCAACAAAGAGTATGTTCTTCAAAAAGATAAATAGATAAACTAACCAAAGGAAAAAAGAAAGAAAAATCCAATCAAAAAACAAAATTAGAGATGAAAAAGAAAAAAAAGATACCACCATAGACACTTCTGAAATCCAGAGGGTCACTAGAAACTATTTTGAAAATATATAGTTCAATAAACTGCAAAATCTAAAATAAATCAACAAATGTCTAGACACATATGACCGCTCCAAATTGAACCAGAAAGATATAGAAAACCTAAACAGGCAAATATCAAGTAACAAAATTGAAAGAGCAATTAAAAGACAAAAATGAGGGGCTGGGGATATGGCTCAAGTAGTAGCGGGCTCGCCTGGCATGCGTGAGGCACTGGGTTCAATCCTCAGCACCACATAAAAATAAAATAAAGATATTGTGTCCACCTAAAGCTAAAAAATAAATATTAAAAAAAAAGAAAGAAAGAAAATCCCAGGACTAGATGGAGTCTCAGCTGAGTTCTAACAGATTTTTAAAGAAGTACTAACACAAACTATTATATCTCAAATTACTCCATGAATTGAAAGGGAGAAAACACTCCAAGATGCATTCTATGAAGCCAGAATAACCCTAATACCAAAACCAGACAAAGACACCTCAAAGAAACAAAACTATAGACAAATATCCCTGATGAACATAGATGTAAAAATCCTTAATAAAACATTAGCAAACTGCATTCAAAAGTGCTTCAAGAAGATAATACACCCTGATCAAGTGGGTTTCATCCCAGGGATTCAAGATTGGTTTAACATATGCAAATCAATAAATGTAATTCATCATATAGTAGAATTAAGGACAAGAATCACAATAGAGGCAGAAAAGGCCTTTGATAAAATTCAATACTTATTTATTCTAAAAACTCTGGGAAACTAGAGATAGAGAGAACATACCTCAAAATTATAAAGGCTGTGTGTGACAAATCCAAACTGAATGGGAAAAAAAAAAAGTATTTCTTCTAAAATCAGGAACAAGACAGGATGGCCACTCTCACCACTTCTATTCAATATAGTTCTTGAAACTCTAGCTAGAGCAATCAGGCAAGAGAAGAAAATTAAAGGGATACAAACAAGAAAAGACAAAAAAATCAAATTAATTATTTTTACTGATGACATGATCCTATATTTAGAAGACCCAAAAACTTCACTGAAATACTTCTAGAGCTGATAAATGAATTCAACAAAGTAGCAGAATACAAGATCAACATTCATAAAACAATAGCTTCCTATACTCCAACAGTGATTATGCGGAGAAAGAAATCAGGAAAACTATTCCAATCACAATAACCTCAAAAATACATTATTAATTAAATACCTGGGAATTAATCTAGCTAACAGGTTGAAGATCTCTACAATAAAAATTACAGAACACGGAAGAAAGAAATTGAAGAAGACTTTAGAATATGGAAAGACTTCCCATTTTCTTGGAAAAGCAGAATTAATATTGTCAAAATGACCACACTACCAAAAGCACTATACAAATTCAATGAAATCTCATAAAAACACCAATGTCATTTTTTACATAACTAGAAAAAATATTCCTAAAATTCATTTGGAAGAATAAGAGACCCAGAATAGCCAAAGAAGTCCAGAGCAAGAAAAGCAATGCAGGAAGCATCACAATACCTAATCTCAAAGTGAAATAAACCAGCTACAGAAAATCAAGGGTTGACTGTATCTCCCATATGCAGAAGTTAGAGCAAAATAAGGGGGGAAAGTAAGGGATCAGATAACATAAAGACATGGGGAATTCAGTGGAGTAGAAGATCCAAAGGGAGGAAGGAGAGACAAGAAAAGGAAGGAAATTAGGAATAAATTTAACAAAACCATGCTATGTGCATGTATAAATATATCACAATGAGTTCCACCTTTACATAAATGTACAAAGCACCAATCAAAAGTAGATAAACAAGAAAAAAAGTGGTCAAAACAGAAAACTCTGCTCTTATATTATGACAAAAGTGTCGCTTTCAGGCTGAGGATATAGCTAAGTGTTTGGGTGCTTGCCTGGCATGCAAAATGCCCTGGGCTTAATCCTCAGCATGACAAAGAAAAAAAAGTATCACTTTTACAGAAAGATATAGCAATTACAAATATAAATAGCCACCATCAGAGTACCTAAATACAAAATCAAACATTGATAGATCTAAAGGAAGAAATAGACAGCAATACGTTAAGAATAGGAGACTTCAAAAGCTCATTTACAATAATGAATAGATCATTCAAGCAGAAAATCAAAAGGAAACAGCAGACTTGAATACACCATGGACGAAGGAACCTGACAGACATACTCAAAGTTTTTCACCAACAGGAAGAGGATACATGTTCTCCTGAACTAGAAGCAGAATATTCTCCAATATAGACCACAGGCTAATTCATAAAACATGTCTTACAATTTAAGAAGGATGACATTATTTCAAATATTTTTTTTCTAAACACAATAGAACAAAACTAGAAGCCTGTAATAAAAGGAAAATGAGAGATTCTACGATAAGGTGACTGAATAGAGATGCCCATCCCCTTGCCTACTCTTCCACAAAGAGGTAGCAGAACAACAAATAAACAGCTGCATTTTGAGGTGTGTGGCTCTGGAACTCAGCAAGGGAGAGAGAATAATCCCAGAGGTCAGAGGCCTGGGATAGCAAAATAAAGAATGAAATAAAGTACATTGGCAACCATGACTCTGCATATATAGCAGGGGTCTTCCCATTGCAAGAGAAGGTATGGACTGGAGAGTGTGTTTTATCTTCATAGACTCTGATCACCTTACTGGCAGACGAGATCCACAGTCATTAGATGCTCGGAGACTAGTTAGAGGAGCTACCAGGAATTTGCATTGTAGCTTTGCTTCCAACAAGGATATTATATTATCTCCCTAATGATCCCCAGAGCACAGACTGCTGTAGCAGGGGTGACATATTGGGGGCAACCACTCTGCCCCCCCATCATCAATCCTGCACTATGTGAGGACACAGACCATGCCTTCTATGCTACATGCCCCCCATTGCTCCTACTGCAACAAGCCCATAGTCAACTGAAGCTTCCAGCCAATAGTTGGCCCCAGCCATTGTGCAGGTGGCCTGAGACACTGTTGTTCCTAAAATATGCATTCTATGAAACACAACCCCACAACCAGTGCCACAACCTACCTATATCTGACCCATAGTTAGCCAAATCCAAGCCACCACTTCCCTGGGTTCATGTTCTATGCAATATGCCCCTAGTCACTGCCACTTTGACCATCCCATAGTTGACCTGAGCTATTGATGGGTCCAAGGGCTTTCTGCCACTGCTGAGGAAGCATCCACCATGATGCATGTTGTCAGTACCTCCACTGTCTTTGCCAGATGGCCGCACAGTGGAACCACAACCCTATGCTGTGTACACCACAGCCACCTGAGCTACCAGACTACCCTCTCCTTCACGTGGAGCTTAGACACAGAAGAAGGACTCTTCAACTCTTCTGCCATGCACACCATGCCCAAATACATCAATTATAATGGAAAGAGTTATAAGAAGTTGACATTATGGTACCAAACTGAAAACACAACCAGAGTAGCTTACCAATCTGACATTCCAAGACATATTTTTAAGAAAAAAAAAATTTACTATTTGTTTTAGTCAGTCTTTTCATTGCTGGGACTAAAAGACCCAACCAGCACAACTGTAGAGAAGAAAAGGTTTATTAAGGGGCTCAAGGTTTCAGGGATCTCAATCCATAGGCAGCAGGCTCCATTCCTCAGGGCTCAGGCAGGGCTGAACACCATGGCGGGAAAGTGTGGTGATCAGGAAGCATAGAGAGAAGAGTTTTTACTCTATAGATACAAAATGTATAGCCCAAATCCACGCCCCCAAGTCCTACCTCCTCCAGCCACACCCTACCACTTCAGTTACCGCTCAGTGAAACCCTATCAGGGAAATAATTCACTGATTGGGTTAAGACTCATATAACCCAATCATTTCTTCTCTGAACTTCTTGCATCGTCTCTCTCATATGTGAGCTTTCGGGGGATACCTCACATCCAAACCATGACACTATGAAAGCTGACTTATAAAAATGAGAGAGACAACTGTTTACCAAATGCAAAAATCTCAACATAGGGTCACAATATTGTGAAAAGGCAAGGTACTATGATGCTCCAAAGGGACACAATAGCTCTAGCAACAGACCGCAAACAGAAGGATATTGATGAAATTCATATAAAAATTCAAAACAATGATCATAGAGAAACTGAATGAGATTCAAGGGAATACAGACAACTCAAAAAATTAGGAGAACCACTCATGACATGGCTGAGAAATTAAGAAACTAGGGATAATGAAAAATATATTGGAAATGAAGAATTAAATGAGTTAAAAATATATAATTGAAAGTCTTATCATCACACTAAATCAAGAAAGAATATCTGAATCTGAAGTTAGGTCCTTTGAAATATCCCAGACAAAAGAAAAAGAAAAAAAAAAAAGAATAAAGACCGCTATTGAGACTTTGGGGACACCAATAAACAAATATTTTTTAAAAAATTAATATTTATTTTTTAGTTGTAGTTGGACAGAAGGCCTTTATTTTATTTATTTTTATGCGGTGCTGAGGATCAGGATAGAACCTAGGGCCTCAAACGTGCTAGGCAAGCACTCTATGCTGAACCACAACCCCAGCCCAAATATTCAAGTTTTAAGGATCTTTAAAGCAAAGAAAAAAGGAATGGTATATAAAATTATTCAATCAAGTAATAGCAGAAAACTTCCCTAATCTAGAAAAAGATACTGACATCTAGGAACAAAAGTCCCATAGAACACTAAGTAAATATGATCAGAAAAGATCCTTGCATTGGCATATCATCATCAGACCTTCAAAGCACAAGACAAAGAGAGAATTCTAGAAAGTATAAAATTTTTGAGTCACATTTAAGGTTACCCCCATTAGACTAACAGCTTTAGTGATACCCTGTCAGAAAAAAAAATTAAAAGTCTGGGGATGTCATTCAGTGGTAAAATGCCCCTGAATTCAATGTCCAGTACCAATAAACAAACAAACAAATAATCTACCATATAATCCATCAATCCCATTACCTAGTATCTATCCAAAGCAAATGAAACCAGTAGTTTAAAGACATCTCTGTATTCCTATGTTTATTGCAACAGAAATGAATGCAACATAAATGTCCATCAACTGATGCAGGAATATAAAGAAAATGTTGTATGAATATACACAATGGGATACTATCTGTCCAGAAAAGGTTCAAATTCTATCATTTGTGACAATGTGGATGAAACTAGAGATCATTACATTAAATGAAATAAGCTAGGCATATAAAGATAAATACTTTATTTGATCTCATTCATATTTGGAATATCAAAACATTCATCTCATAGAATTTGAGAATAGACTAATGTATACCAGAGGCTGTGGAGGGTAGGAGGGAGGCTGAAATGAGCAAAGGTTGATCAATAGGTACTAAATTATAATTAAATAAGAGAAATAAGTTCTGGTGTTTTATTGTGCAGTAGGGTGAGCATAAATAATGATAATGTACTTTATATTTCAAAAATGACAGAAAAAAGAATGTTAAATGTTTTCATGGCAAATCAATAAGCAATACTTAAGGAGATAATACACTTATCCTGATTTTAACATTATGCAACCTATATATGTATCAAAATACCACATGGTACCTCACAAATATTTATTATGCCAATTAAAATAAATACAATTTAGCAAAGATGGGGAGATAAGGCAACCTTTGTACACAGTGAGTGGAATTGTATTTCAGTGCTACCAATCTAGTAATTGTACTTCTGGGTATATTCAAAAAATACTGAAATAAGGACCTAAAAGACATCTGCACTCCAGTGTTCATTGTAGCATCATTCACAATAGTCAAGACCTAGAAACAAGCTACATACCAATCTACGGATAAATGGATTAATAAAATATGGTATATACATACAATGGAATAATATCCAGCCTTAAAAAAGAAGGAGATCTTAATGTTTGCAACAACATGAATGAATCTGGAAGACATAAGGCTAAGTGAAATAAGCCAGACACAGAAAGACAAATTCTACATGATACAACTTACATAATGAATCTAAGATAGTCAAGCTGTTGGAAGCAGAAAGCATGATGGTGGTTTCCAGGGACCAGAAGAAGGCAAAACGAGACAGTTAAAACCTACAGAGTCTCAGTTATACAAGATGAATAAGCCTTGGCAGAGATTGTGTCTATGGCTTCACAGGTATATACTAATATTCAAACTCATCAAGATGTAAACTTGAAATATTTATGGCTTTTTGTATGTCAGTCATATCAAAATAAAGTAGTTTTCAGAAAACAGACATAAATCACAAAATTGCTGAGAAACTATAAAACCAGTCACACAGTAAAGGACATGGATTAAAATCAGAGAGAAAACACAGTGAGGTGTTGGCAAAAGTGAGTGACAGTACTGAATGGCACATGTTGACAGGAGCATGTCATTTGAAAAAGCAAATGTCATTCCACATTCATGCCAGAAATTATTCCACTTTAGAGTTGGGTAAAGCCAATGATGGAAAGCCTGAACCATCTCTTCACAAAGGCAATAAGAGTTTATGGAAAAATTGTGCACTTTTTGTGGTTGCTGCTGAAATTCTGTGGCACATAGAAGACATATTTTTTAACTTTAACTAAGGATTATTTTGAGCATCAAAATAGAAAACAGAAAAAGGTAAAATATATTATGATAGTGTTGACAGAATAGCAGCTATGAGTATAGCAATGAAGAATGGAGGTACGCAAAAAGTTTTTTTCTTAATGCCATTATTACCTTTCATTAATCACAAAAAAAATTGGTCTTGCCTACTATACTTAACTAACTCAGTGTTGAATAAAATTGTGAAAAAAAATGTGAATGCAATTATATTGTGCCCCTAAGCATAAGAATTTTAAGGTAGTTCTGTTAGTCAGCTTTTCATTGCTATGAAAAAATACCTGAAGCAATTGACTTATAAATAAAAAAGGGTTATTTTGTCTCACAGTTTGGAGTTTCATTCCAAGATCAAGTGGCTGCTTTGCTTTGGGACTATGATAAGGCAGCATATCCACCACAAGAGCATGTTGTGGAGCAAACTTCTCACTTCATATACCAGGATGCAAAATGAGAAAAGGAAGGTATAAGAGTCACATAAACATTTTGAGGGCACATGACCAATACCCTAAGGTCTTCCCACTAGGCCCACTTCCTAAATGTTCCCCACCTTCAAGGAGCACCACCCTGGGAACAAATCCTTTAACATACGGTCTTTTGGGGGATGCTTTTTCATAGCAATGCTCAATACAAAAACAAGCAGTGATATTAGAGCTTACTCTTTCCTGCAAGCATATTCTGGCCTTACAAGAAAAGGTATGCACACAGGTATGTGTTGAAAATGAGAGAATAAAACTGTTCTTGACCACCCTGTTAATGCCAGGGTACATGTATCAGTAATTCAGTATCTTGAATAGCCTAAAGGTTATCACTTCAAAGCAGAAAAATAATAATATTGAGGCTAATATACGCTAAGACTAGAGTGTACAAAAAGAAATTCATGAGAAAAAATAATTATGGCATGTTACTGGAATGCTTTAAAATAACTTCAAAATGCCTCTTAGAACAAGATAAAATGCTTTCCAGAGTAAATACCTTGAAGTTTGTTTTAGGAAGCACTTTACTATTATCTTGTAGGTTAATAAATGTTCAGAGCTCCAAGGAAGTGATACACTCATTGTCTTGTTATTTAACATACAATTGAAAGTACCCATCCAGGTTACCTTAAACAATTCAGTTCAACCAATTTCTGATATAAATGATGTCTTTCTAAGTGACTATAGTTCTAATTTTGTAGCAGTAAAGAAGAAGATAAACTGTACATGGAACATTAATTTATTGGCCACAGTTGTTTACCCCTCTCTGCTATGGCATCAATGTTGAAGGAGAAGGGTAGAAAATACCTTAGCCCTTGACTTGTAGCCTGACCATGTGACTTGTTTGGTCAATGAGAAATCAACAGACATGAAACAAGGAGTGTCATGTGCACTTGTCAAGGTCTTGGTTCAATTTTTCCTAACTGTGTTATCTTCACAAGGAGAACATGCCAAATTAACCTACAGATCCAAGGGCTACATGGAACAGAGCCAAACTGGTTAATCAGAGGATGAACACCTGAAGTAGAACCAGATGCACAAATTTGTAAGCAAAAGAAAGGCTCATTTCGGTATACCACTGAGATTTTCTGATTGTTATGCACCATTATTGTAGAAATGATTTACTAATGAAAATGTTCAAATGGGACACCTTTAAACTCTGGTTATGGCTCACCAAGCAGAAGTGGATATTTTGATTGATTCAAAACAGTATAATTCTCCCAACTGTTGTAGCAAATATTACCAACAATATTTTTAATTTGCCCTGATTTTATTGTTTTTAAATTGCAATGAATTTTTCAATTTACCTTGCTGCTTCATATTATGAATTGAAAGCCATTAGGCAGCACATAATTGTTCAAAGGATACAAAATGTTCAATTTAAAAGGAATGTCAACTAAAATTTTTAAAAGTATAAAAATCAAATGCTTTGAACTGCTAAGTTAAGCAAAATTTCTTTTCAAACACACACACACACAGTTTTGCCTTAAACTGTTAAGAGAAAAAAAATCCATAAATTCTTTCTCATTCATATAGTAGGCCTTTTAAGACAGTATGTTAATTATACTTATGTAGATAAGCTAGTTTTACATAAAACATGTCTAAAACAATTCAATACAACTTCTTGGAAATCATGCAAGCAATCAGATTCCATTTCTGAAGCTGTTACGAGGGCAATATTCTTTTGTTTTTTTTAATTGATTTTATTAATTTTTAAATACATGACAACAGTGGAATGCATTACAATCCTTATTACACATATAGAGCACAATTTTTCATATCTCTGTATATAAAGTATGTTCACGTAAATGTATGCCATTATACATGTACTTTTTTTGCATTACAATTTTTAATACACATATATACCACAATTTTTCATATCTCTGTATATAAGGTATATTGGCAGCAAATTCAAGTCTCCATACATGTATTTTGTATAATGATGACCATCACATTCCACCATCCTTGCTAATCCCCTTCCCCCTCCCTTTTCCTCCACCCCCTTTTCCCTATCTAGATTTAATCTAATTCTCCCATGCTCTCCCTCCTTACCCCACTATGAGCCACCCCCCACCCCCCCACCCCCGTTATATCAGAGAAAACATTCAGCATTTGTTTTTTGGGGATTGACTAACTTCACTTAGCATTTTCATCCACAACGCCATCCATTTACCCCTCATACATCAAATAGAGCACTAATTTCTAGGGTATATAAAGAACTCAAAAAGCTAAGCACCAAGAAAACAAATAACCCAATCAACAAATGGGCCAAGGACCTGAACAGACACTTCTCAGAAGAGGATATACAATCAATCAACAAATATATGAAAAAATGCTCATCATCTTTAGCAATCAGAGAAATGCAAATTAAAACTACTCTAAGATACCATCTCACTCCAGTCAGAATGGCAGCTATTATGAAGACAAACAACAACAAGTGTTGGCAAGGATGTGAGTAAAAAGGTACACTCATACATTGCTGGTGGGATTGCAGATTGGTGCAGCCAATTTGGAAAGCAGTATGGAGATTCCTTGGAAATTTGAGAATGGAACCACTATTTGACCCAGCTATTCCTCTTCTTGGACTATACACAAAGGACTTAAAAACAGCATGCTACAGGGACACAGCCACATTAATGTTTCTAGCAGCACAATTCACAATAGCTAAACTGTGGAGCAATATTCTTTTGTAATATCTGCTCTAGTAGCTTAGAAGGTAACTGAATCTATTCTTCCTTCTATAAAAGCCAAATGGCTTTAAAGTTTGGACACTTTATTGAAAACACCTGATGTGACCATATCAGAAATAACTAGAGTATCAAACATTCCAGATGTTATCGTTTTCTGTATTTTCACATTATTCCTTATGTATTTGGAAAAATGATTCATTCTCAGTAAGTTAAATCGTTTTGGTGGCACACACCTATAATCTCAGCAACTTCAGAAGCTGAGGCAGGAGGATCACAACTTTCAGGCCAGTCTCAGCAATTTAGCACTTATCGAGGTTCAAAGCAAGTTAGCAAGACACTGTTTCAGAATTAAAAAGGACAGGGGATGTAGCTCAGTATTAAAGCACCCCTGGGTTCAATCCCTAGTACCAAAAAAAAAAAAGTAAAATCCAGCTATTAAAAAAATTATTCTTCAGATTGTGCTATTATTTTGCAGTATATAAGCTGTGTGTACTTCCTCATTAAATGAGATCCTGCTTTGACTGTTCTCCCCGGCATGTCTGATTGTCCTCCCAGGAGGGAGGGCTGGGTGTGGGCGGCCAGTCGACCTTTAGCTCTCTTGGTCGTCCTGCTTCTCCTGCCAGTCAGGAGAAGAAGGGGGCTAAAAACCCCGACGTGACGTGTGTGTGTGTGTGTATGTGTGTGTGTTCCTGAGGATTGAAATCAAGGCCTTGCACATGCTAGGCAAGCACTCTGCCACTGATCCACACCTCCAATCCTTTTATGTTATTTGAAACAGGGTTCCACTAAGTTGCCCAGAATAGCCTTCAACTTGCATTCCTCCTGACTCAGGCTTCCAAGTAGCTGGAATCACAGGCATTCACCACTGCCCAGCTTAAAAATGAAGAGTTTAAATGTTAAAAAATCTAATACTTGTTCCAGCAACAACATCACCAAAATTTTCATGTTCAATTTCACTCAGTTAGACATATTCTCCATTAAGCTTTAATAAATCACCCCCAGAATTGACCACATCCACAGCCCTGACTTATCTCACCCTTTGATATATAATTACTACTGATAAAGGTGCTAGTAGTGATGTTTTTAATCAGTAAGGGAGGTAAAAAGATCAGGACAATTCAAATTATCTTTGTGACTACAACACATATCCTCAAGTTCAGAAGACATCTGGAACAAATTGATACATTATTCCTTGTTCAACCATGCATAATACTAAAACTTTGTTTTTCTGATACATGGAACTATAAATAAATATATACTTATATAGATAGAGATTGATATTAGGTGGATTCATTGAGAGATTTTTAGAATCTGTTAACCAGTCTTATACCAAACATTGAGTTATAAATTAAACATTTTGTATTTTATATATATATATATATATATATATATATATATATATATATATATGTTATACATATGAGGTAAACAAAGAATAATACTTCAATTTGTTTTAGATATATTATGAACTTCATAACATGAGTCATGGTGGCAAAGAGGAAAATAATTTAAAGTGCTCTCAGTGTTACTGCAGATTCTAATAATCCCTTAATGTTACAAGAATTTCTAATCTTTCCAAAGAATTAGAATTACTGAATTTAGCTCACTGTATGTGAATTTACTGAATTTAGGATCACTGTTCTTGGGTTTTCTATGCTGTCTTTATTTGCTATACAACTCTCCTTCTACTTTCCACATGAGTCATTTATATTTTCAGAATTCAGCAACCTGTGTGTGGGAATATTATTTTTTACGTAGGCTTTTAAAGATTCAAACAACGGTAAACATGAAGCTTGTATACTTCTAGAATATTGGATTTTCATGAGAAATCCATTTGAAAACATCAGAAACAGACAAACTATCATGAAATTGTCCAAAGCTGAATAGAATAATAGTACAGGGCTGGTTTGAGAGGCACTGTGCATGGCTTAAAATCATTAGCACTAATACAGTAAGACAATGCAGGTTGGTATTATTTATTAAGCACTTCCTGTTCCCATTTTTCCAAAACCTTACACTCCCCAAAATCAAAGAGGTATTTTGTTTTTATCCCTATTATACAGACAAGATAAATTTGACCAAATTTAAATAGCTCAGGGATACAAACTCCAATATCCTGGCTTAAAACACCATGCTTGTATGTTTGTATACCTGTATTATCCTTCAATATCTTAAAAATAACAAGAATATTAAAGATCATGTGCCATGTTAGGCATCGTTCTTGGTGTGTTACATGCATAAATCTTCATAGTGAGTGCATTTATTATCCAATTTTATAGATGAGCAAATCAAGTACAGAGAGTATAAATAACTTGCCCAAATTCACACAGAGAAAGAATTCTTTAGGGTACTAATTTGTGTTTTTATATTGTGGGTTTTTTGTTTTGTTTTGTTTTGTTTGTTTTACTTTTCTCTATGGTCTTTTGCATTTTCCCCTAAGAAAGAAGTGCATTCTTCTTGTGTATTGGCTATACACTTGTTTATTGGCTACGTTGACCAGCAGAATAGCCTAGGGTGTAGATGGGGGTGGTAGGGGATTCTTTGATTACGTATTAAAGATATAACCTCAACCCAGGGATCAGGCTAAGTAGTTCCTGAGGTGTTAAAGAGGAGAAAAACAAGAATGAATAAGAGCAAGTGAGCTTTTCCACAATTCGGAAAGTAATAGATGATTTTGAGGTCCTCAAGGAAAGAATCCATCATCTCAGTTCTACTCTGGGTCCTCAGAAGAAAAAACATCTCTGTGTGGTTCTCTCAGGCACCACAGCACTTCAGAGCATCTCACCTGCAAGGAATCAAGGAAACGTGGACAATCAGTACTGACAAATATGGCCTGAGGCACAGAGGGCCTCATCCATTACAGTACTCTAAGTAATAACTCTGGTACCTGTCACATGATTAGGTTGGGGATTGCTATGGTTTGTTCCCCAAAGGTCCATGTACTTTGTTCCAAAGTAATGGTATTAAGAGGTGAGACCTTTAAAAGGTGGTGCCTATTGAGAGGTGGTAGGGTCATGAGAGCTCTCATGAAAGAATCAATGCTGGTCTCCCAGAGTGGGTTAGTTTTCAGCAATAGAAAACAAAATGAGCCTGGTCTTTACTGTTCTCTTGCTTTCTCTCTTACAATATGACCTTTCTTGCATAACTCCCACTAATATGATGCCCTTCCACCATGTTATAACTCAGCCAGAAGGCCCTCACCAGAAGCTGACCAGATGGGGCCACCCAATTTGGGTTTAGGCCCAAAATTATGACCTAAATATTTTTTCTTTAATATTACCCAGCCTCATGTATTTTGTTGTAGTGACACAAAATGGACTATGACAGGGAGAAAGGACATCCTGGTGACAATTCCATTTGCATTTTTTTGCCATTTGATTTAATTTTAGAAAAAGAACATAATGTATCATGATGGCAGAGCTGAGTTTCTAGAAAAATTTGCATTTCTACTGTACTAATATTCCAAAATGCTCATATTTATTCTTCTAATATCATATCAAAAGGAGAAAGAATATATGAATTATGGTCAATCTTTTCAGGAAGTCATTTTGTCAAAATACAAAATTCTTTCTTTTGAAGTTAAGAGTCATGAATAGTTGTACAAGGAATTCTGGATGTTAGTCTGAAACTGTAATAGCATAATACAAGAGAGTTTTTATTTTAACTGACTGCAGAAATGATGAATATGCCCAAATTCCAGCTGTGTCATCTATAGGAATAATCTCCTACAAAACTGAAAAAGTGTTCTTTGTAACTTTGCCCCCAACACGCTTGAAATCAAGCAATCTATAATTATCTTCTCTTTTCCCCTGAGCAAAAATGTTTTAATGATTTTTAAAGAGTCTAAATAGGAAGAAAAAAAATAAAACTTGGATATTGTTGTTTCTGGGTAGAGTTATTTAAAATGTATGTGTACTGCTTTTTAAATGATGGGCAGATTATGCACAGTATTTGAGCATAATGTATGATAGGGATAAATGCTTTTCTGTTTTCTTGTTGAAGATTTTCCTCCATGACAAGGCACAGCTGTCAGAGCTCCAGCAGAACTCTGCTTTTTTGGCAGGGAAAACAATTACAATCTGAGGTTTGCTGACTCCTTTCCAAATATAGCTCCCTTTTCCACAAAGGTAGCTGACAGACTGTAGGAACTCTAACCAAAGTGAACACCAAGAAGGTACCTCTTGTTTCTAGAAAAGATATGTCATGTCTGTCAAATTCTCCAGGTAGAAGCTCACAATCTCCTTTATTTAAAGAGATGCTTTAAAATTCCTAAAGTTTTTTTAAAGACCTCAGAAAGACAATGTTTCTTAGGACATTCATCAGTGCATGAACAACTGTCTTATTACTTTCTCCTGAGCAAACATACACAATTCTTAGTCAAAATGACAAATGTCAGTCTGTGGCAATAATTCCAAAACATTTGAGGCACATTTGTTTTCATAAATCCATCAAAACTTTGAATGTTATGCTTGTCTGTGTCAAATCTTTCTCAATACATTTATATACATTTATTCTAATAATTCCTATTATGCTATACATTTCTTATATGCTGAAGTTACATTCAAGAGAAACATTTAATTATCATTTCGATGATCTCTGGCCCTGTTCTGCTAAGTCAGAATTAAGAATTCCTGACAGGGAGGTAGTTTGGTGTTCTTAGGTTTGTTGAGTTCCCTGAGTTACCTGTTGCAGTGATTAGACACATACTTAGGAGAAAGTGGCTGGAATCATTTTAGCCATTAGGAATCCTGTACAGATGTCTGCTTATCACTCTCGGCAACTATAGCAAGTACACAATGGGAAAGAAGCCACTATGGAGGCTGCACATATCATTTGCTCATTTGATTTTAATTTAGCTTTGAGTATTTTTAAGTTTTTTGATAGGAGTGATATCAGAAGGAAAGTTTTAAAACTCTGTTACATATTCATTCTCTATTATAAGCAGGCAGATTAAGTTAAACTCCACTCAGAAATCTGAACAGTCTGAGCTGCTTCCAAATCCTGTTGAAACTTATGCTAGCTAACGGAATTTCTATGGCACCCATCCTAAGCATTTTTCATTCTGTTTAAAGCAAACAAATTAAGAAGCTAAATATGAAAAACACTGGCCTTTTATAGTCTAGGAAATCCCAACATTTGGAGGCTGAATATACCTTTAGTTTTTAATTTACATATTTTTCCTGATTGTCAAATTGAATTTGAGTTGATTTACAAAACAAGGTACATTTATTGTAAGACCATTAAGGAGCTGGGGAGTACTTGCCTTCCATACATTAGACCCTGAGTTCAATCACCAACACACAAAAAAAGAGGGGGCAGAGGAAGACTTAAAAAGTTTGCAAATAAAATTCCAAGCCATTAAACACAGGTAAAAATAAATATGACAACCATGAAATCTTAGGTGACCTAGCATTACGTTTAACTCTGATCTTTGTCTGAAAACAAGGTAGAAATGGTAATACAACCAATTCTATGTGAATTCATTTATTATTTCATAGAGAAAAGCATCCTAGTCCTTTAATAAAGAAAAACTTTTATTTATATTGACTCCTAAAATTAATTTTATAAAGTTTCTGTCATTTGGGGTTTCAGGATTGGCATCACATATTAGTGACATTTATGATGGTATCAAAAGGCTTATAAAAATTTTTAAAAGACTCTTGTATCATGCAAATATATCAGATATTTACACTGAAAGGAACAGAGATATCAAAAGTGAACTTATTACCTTTTTAGAATACCACCTAACAATGGGTTATATTCACCCACTCCAAGGATGAAATCATACTACCAGTAATGTGAGATGCCTGCTCCAAAAGTAAAGTAAAAGAGATTCCTGATAGTGTCACAGTCTGCCATGCTTTTCTTCCACAACAAATGCCCGCTTTTGAGCTACTTCATTGCCAACAGGGTTAAAAACAAATCATTTGAAAATAATAAAATGTTGAATTCTCAGTTTGTTCCAATATTTTATGAAAATCATATATCAACAGGGTGAGAAAACATATCAATGGAGTAATTGAACCTTTCACTCAACAAAAAGAATGAAATGCAAATGGGTTAAAAAAAATTCCATAATCATTACTTAGGCAATAATTTTAAATTCAGATTCTTCACAAATTAGATCTCAATATCCCTAAGTTGGTCACCAATAGACAGCCTTGGCATCTTTCATTTATGATCTTATGGAAACAAAATGTGAAAATATATGAGCTTTCAAGTTCTACCTTTCAAGTAGTGGCTCTAGACAAGTTAAAGAGCTCCTCAGTTTCCTCACTCATGAGCTGAAGATAATAACTATCCTGTACTGTTGCTATAAATATCAACCTAGATAATACATATAAATAACATGGCACACATTAGGTGCTAAATATTTTTGTTTTATTGCTCTTCATAAGTTTATAAATGAGCCTGGGAAATTAATTTTGAACACCAATATCCTGAACTCTCTGATATGATAGATCATAAGTGATTTTGCAGCATTCTTACTGGATATAAAAAAATAAAGTCCAGCATACAAAGAAAGTTTTTACTTAATAAGATGAAACTAGATAACTGGTTAACATTTTTTTTTTATTATTTTTTAGTTATCGGCGGATACAACATCTTTGTTTGTATGTGGTGCTGAGGATCGAACCCGGGCCGCACGCATGCCAGGCGAGCGCGCTACCGCTTGAGCCACATCCCCAGCCCCACTGGTTAACATTTAAGAAAATAAAATAAATGAGAAACTCATCACATACCACACATCAAAATAATTTTTATGGGAATAGCTCATAAGAAAAATATTGATTAATGAAAAAGAAGTTTTACAAATTAGTGAAATAGAAGAATGTTTAACATATAGATCTGACTATATAAAATTGCCAACTTTCCTTCGTGAAAAATGTTACAAAAAAAAACAATTAAAATTAAATGAAGTACATAAGTATATATTGTTACTCAATATCTGTCCTTAATATAAAAGGAAAATATAATAACATAACAAGCGTATAATATATAATGTATATTTTATACATAATACATATATAACCATTACCTAGGTTAATATAAATTAATTTGTTAGATAAATATAACAAAATAGGAACAAAATTAAAATCCACGTAAAACTTCATGAAAGACAAACTGATGAAAAGACTCCCTTTTCTATCTTCCCGTATTACTGTGTATCTATCATGTGCTTCAGGAAAAGCTGACTCTGTTCCCAAATTTAGATGGATTCTGATGAATCTGGGAACACCAAAAACTATGCCTGGCTCCTGGTGCCTGTTTTTGGTCCAGAGGTGGTCTTGCAGCAACCATGGATCCAACCTGGAAAATGGAGTTATATTTCACAGTTAGGGAACTATTTCTTTTAGTCAGTCTTGCTGCATATGAACAGGAAATCTGTTCACATCTGATGAAGAGTAGAGCCAGTTTCAAGACAAGTAGATGCTAAGGTGGGGTAGGACAGAAAAAGAAGTTGTGCTCTCACACATAAAGTAGATGATCATACTACTCCACAGCTGATTATGCCTGCTAAGTTTTAGATATGCGAAGCAACCAATATTTTTAGACAAGTAGGATTTTTTAAAAAACTAAAATGATGCATTTTAAATATGAAACATAATTTTAATAATAATTTGGAGGATATGGTCAAAAACTAACTCATAAAAAATGATAACTTGATATACTTCATATTAAATTGAGATTTAAATATGTTCACACTATTGGAATAGGAAAGGCATTTATAATTATCACAGCAGAATCAGAATCCATAAAGTAAAAGACTGTTGTTTTTCAATTTATAAATATTTAAATTTTTGCACAGAAAAAATAATAGTAAGAACAAATTTGCTAATGAAACAACAAACTGTAAAGAGTATTTACTTTATACATGATAGTTCTTTTAATAACAACCTTCTACAAACAACAAAAATTTTTTAAAACCACCAAAAATAATATACTAAAATTATTAAAGACGAAATGCAAAGAATAAACTTTAAAGAGTTTTTGTTATTACAGGAATTGGAAATAAAATGAAGAGAAAACTTTTTATGTACTAAATTAGAAAAATAAAATTAACACTTTCTAATATCTAATGTTGGCATGGGTATAAAAATGTAGGCACCCTCAGATATTCCCTGCAGGACAATTTAATGATATATATAGAATTTTAAATGGGTACTCTAGTTGACATGTTCACGTTTAAATGGGGAAATAAATATATATAAACAATTACATGGTTATTATTGATGGTAACAAAAAATTAGAAAAATAACTAAAAACAATAAAATTAATTTTGCAAAATAAAAATACAGAAATAAAAATGAATTTAAAGTAATATAAATTATGATACCTTCTTATCATATACGATGAAGATACTAAAATGAAGATAGACTTCCATCTATTGTAGAGAATTGGAAGCACCAAATGATGATTAACAATCTGATAGTTGCTGATCACCAACAATCTATTAAATGTGTGACCTTACCTATGTTCTGGGCTTCAGATTTTTTATCAGCAAACTGAGATAATATCTACCCATGTTATATGAAATTTGAATGAGATAACTATATAAAATGCCTAACTCATATTGTTATAGCTATGTGCTTAATAAGTGGTAGTTACACTATCACATTTTTCAAAAATCTGAAATTTGTTTTTCAAAATAATTATACAGAATTTTAAACCACTTATTAGAAGGTACAAAATGTAACTACTTTTAACAAAAAAAAATGTATAAGCTAACTTCAGAGCTCAGAAATAAGTATCTGAACTACATTGAGCCATTATGTATATAGCAGGCAGGATAATGATAATATTCATACGCATGCATGGAGAAATGTGCTCTTAGGCAGTCATCCCAGTAATAAAAGGAATATTGAAATGACATAAAAAGAAACCACTATATAATTATGTGTTCAGCAACATGGTTAGCCTGAATTTTAGCAAAAGAAAAAATTTTAGGCTAAGAGTTTCATAAAAAGTACTTCTTTTCATGTCACCATCAGACATCTCTCCAGGTTTGCAAACCCCAGGGGTTTGATGCTTGGGCATTTATGTCCATCTATTGTAGCAGAAATATAACTATATTTCCCATCTCTTCAATTCCCAAGATATTTGGTATATCATTGAGAAGTACTATTTAATTTTAAGAAACATGAAAAATAAATTTCACAAAGATATATCCATAGTAAAAAAATATAGATATTGGGAAAGATTATCATCTTGAAGGTAATTAGTTATACAGACAAGGAACCATAATTCATAATTAAGAACTTGTTTAGTTTATAGGAAAGCAGTGTCACTTACTAGTTCTTTTGAATCTCTGCCAAGTAATTCCTCTATTGGAACATTCGTATCCTTATTACAACCCTTTTTAGAAGAAAGAAAGAAGAATCTCAGAACTGTACAGGATCACACCCAACTCCATCTGAGCTGATAATCTTTTTCTATGAAGTGAATTTTCTTAAAGCTTTTCTGGAAAGGGTACATTTGTTCAATCCAATGTCAATCTTAAAGCTTAGATTTCCAATAAATTTACAAAGTCGCATACTTTCCTAATTAAATATGGATCTCTGTAGCCCCCAGAAAATACTTCCTCATTTTGACTCCAGCAAAACCCATGACAGCTGTTCATTTGGTGGGCTAGACATCTTGAGTATTTGCCATGTTTTGTATCACCCCATAATTTTTCAAGTCTGCAGTCACAAAGCACATGGGTCTGGGTGTTTATAATGTGTCTGTCTGTCCCTTCTTCCTGTTTTTTCCAGCAAATTCAGGTAGAGTTCAAGATTAGATTTACACAAGAGAAAGCACATATTTTTTTTCTTGAAATAGCACACAGGATAGATGAGTCCAGATCATGTCTTTCCTGGAGAACCTTGAGCCATTATCGTAATGGTTAGAATCAATAGAAAAGGGAATTAGGACAGCTGGAACTGTTACAGTAAGGCCAATGTTCCAATTTTAAACTGAATAATGGCAATTTCAATATCATCTATAGATATATTTCCAGGCAGTAGTTTGCTAGTAAATGTTTAACAAGCTCTCTGAGAAAAAAAAATTCTGAATATATACATGGTATGTAAGTTTATTATTAATCTTACTGGTATAAGGATATATATAACACAACTTACAAATAATAATAGACATATAATACCTTTATGTATAGGTAATTGATTCTCAGAGATTATTTTCTTTTACTTTTGCCAGACTCTTGTATTAGTGGTCAAACTTTGTTATCAGTGATGAACCAATACATTCTTACATTAATGTTCTTTGATATCTTCATTTACATTAATAACTAGGATGAAAGTGAAACTAATATGTATGTTGGAAACTCATTCAATGGCTATGCAAACAAACTACTGAATCAAACAATACTTTTTCAATTAAAGGCAGAATGTTTCTCAATATCTTTTGCTATTTACAATGTAATGGCTACAGATATACAAATTTTAAATATATACCATTGACATTTTTCTATCACTTTACTTAATTCTACACAATAAACAAATAATAAATCATGTCCTGATTTGTTGCATTTGCTTGATATTCAGCAGCACATATTATATAGAATCTTGACCATATACATATAACAGGTGTAAACCACCTCAAGAGCTTAGATAATAGAAGAATGTAGTAAAATAATTAGGAAGTACTGAGTTATGAATATTTATCTTTTTAAATATAATTGATTTAGTTTCTTTAAATATTTGATATTAATACTATCAATTTACATTATCAAATTAATATTTGATACAACTATGTTATTAACAGTTGGGTCACAAAATTCCTGACAATGTAACAATCCTCTCATATGAGTTGGTAAAAACAAGCCTAAACACACCACTGGCTCCATGTGTCAATATGTAAGTCTTAAAGTGAGATCCTAAATAGGAACCGAATTCCTTATAACCACGGGGGAATTACTGAAATGCAATTGAAAATAAATCTATGAATTCATGATAAAACATCAAATAGAGAATCCATACAATAGCCATATAGTAGATAATCATTTGGTATTCAATCTAAAATGAAATCACATCCCACTTCTCACATTATCAATGATATTGTATTTATTTTGTGCAACCATTTAAATGGAAGGTGTTGTGTAAACAGCTATCTCAAAATTCTAAATCATGACCTCCCTTCTTCCAGTGGGTTATATATATTATCTACCTTAATATGAGAGGAACCATTATGCTTTGATCCAAGATGGTCAAAAGAGATCCAAAATATCTAAACCCAAGATAAACATTTGGAAGTCTCCATCTAAGGCACTGCAGTTTCTTCCCTCATTTTTACCTTCCTTCTCCCCACCACTTCTCCTAGGAGCCACCCCTTGAATGCATGAGCTATTCTGGGCCTCACCCCTCATCCTGGACCTTTGGAGAGACTGAAGTCATTACTACTGAGACTCACATAGGTGCCAAAGAACTTCTGCAGGTGCAAACCCATAGCACTTCACCTCCTACGGACACAGCACCTCTCACAATTCCTTCTTTCCTGTTTATATTATAGTGTCTGGTGTTTTTTTCTTTTTCCATGACAGTTTCTAAAGCACAAATCTTTCCTACTGCCTAAAACTCTTTCTCTGGTATGTTGTGGTGCAGGATCAGGCCCAAATTCCTAATGATGATGAACAAAGCCTCTCACAAAGCAGTCTCTGCCCTCTCTCCAATTCTGTGTCACACAACTCTTTCTTCATCAATTTTTTTTAAAAAATTGAATTTTCTGAGGGCTGTTTTTATTTATATTCTATTTAAAACTTTATGTGTGAAATATTAAAAAATTAGCACAGTATTAGCATTATTCTTTATTGCTTAATTTGGGGATGTATGTGTTAATGACTTTTCACATTCTGCCCTCCCTTCCCCTTTCTAGTAATTCTGCATCTTAAATTTCTCTTGAATCCTTATCTACACTGACACTATCCTGGTAAAAATATGTTTGTTCACTTTCTTTGACTGAATAAACAGCTCCCCATAACCAAGATTCCTTTATTTCTTCTTTTTCCTTCCATTTCCTTCACTTTGCAACCAGATTTATTTAAAAAGTCATGAATCTTCTCTCAAATCTCTTAAAATTAATTAAAAACAAAATTTAAATGACCAAAAGGTTTTCTTATCTTCTATTTATCTTATATATGTCAAATAAAAAACTTTCCTTCAATAAAGCATTCCCTGGTGCTGGGGTTGTGGCTCAGCGGTAGAGCGCTCGCCTAGCACGGGTAAAGCCCTGGGTTCAATCTCCAATACCACATAAAAATAAATAAAGATATTGTGTCCAACTACAACTAAAAAATAAATATTAAAAAAAAGAAAAGAAAGCATTCCCTAACCAGGGTAAATCAGTGTCTCCTATTTTGAATACTTAAAGCATCCTACATGGTACAACAACATAATGAACTAAAAAGCAAACATCATTCACTTGATACTATTCTCTTTCCCACTCTTTTATATGAAAGCACAAGTCATTATACATCTATTGAAATATCACACTGTAACCCACAAATATGCATCATTATTATATATTAATTAACAAAAAAGTGATCTCTATTATTTATAATCAGCACACAGTGGGCATTCAAAAATATTTGTTGAATGCATGAGTTAGTTAATTAAGTAAACAATCAAATTTGCATTAATGCAGCTTAGAGGAAAAACCTGACTCTTCATGTGACTGATTTCAGAAACATTTAGTATAAAATTAATTGGTCCTACCCTGTTTTTATTCGTGCATACCAAATAATGCAAAAAAATTCATGCAAATACCACAGCTCTGATTTATATATTAGTTTGCTGTTGCTGCTGTAACAAATTGCTGTAAACTTAGAGATCTGAATACAAGAAAAATTATTCTCTTATAATTTTGTAAGTCAAATATCCAAAATGAGTCTATGGGGCTAAATATGCAGGTGTCTTCAGAACTCGAGTCTTCTGGAAGCTTTAAGGAAGACCCCATTTCTACATTCTGGAAGCCACCTGAACTCCCTGGTTGTTGCCCTTCCCCAGCATTCCAAATTCTTGTTTCCTTTATCAATCACATCTAAACCTGACCTTGCTCTTCCCACCTCCTTAGAAAAACCCTTATCACTACATTTGGCCCACCTAGATAATCTAGGATCTTTCCCTATCTCAGGATCCTAGTACTCAATCCCATGTGAAAAATCCTCTTTATTGTGAAAGGTCACAGATTCCAGGGACTAGGATACAGACATCTTTGGGGAACCATCATTCAGCCTACCACAGTCAACAAGAGAAAAGTCTGTTACATTTCCTGTCTCTTTGAGAGAAAGAAAAATGCTATTTGTTCTAAATCAAATCCCTACTGCAATAGAGTTTTAAATGACTGCAAAAATGAGTTTGGCTGCTTGAAGGGCTTTTTTATTATAATAATTTACAAATCTCATTAAGCTTTGTTATTGTTTTCTCAATTCTGAATGCACAGCTGTCACCAGAATGACATGCATGAGTTAGAGGGTGTGAAAAAAACCACTTGTGGGAAGATGTCTTCTTGTTGTTGTTGTTGTTTTTAATGTTTATGATGGAACTTTTCTTTTTTCTTGACTGAGTCTTATACAATGATTACATGCAATAAATTGCTGTCCAGGTAATTAAAAAAAAAGGAGATACAAAGTTCAGATTCATTTCTGTAAGTTACAAAGAGAACTCTCCTAGACTCCACTGAAATAACTATTCTTTACACACACACACACACACACACACATACACACACACACAAGCACACACTTCAGAACAACATTAGTCTTCATATTTAAGATGCAAATACTCTGGTCCCATTTCTCTCCTAATCATGTTAAGAATTGGCACTTTACAAATGAGTCATTGGTCACTTAATAGACATTGTAAAATTAAATTTAACTATTGGAGATACCATCAGTGAGATAATCTTTAACAAGAAAAGCTTTCAACTAATATGATGACAATTTTATATATGATAATGATTATCAACAGTTGCCTTAAATTTACAATTGATCATAAATCCCACCATAACTTTTACTTACATGACTCTCAGTATTAATCCTTCCTTACAGACTGATAACAAGAAATATAATTGAAAATAATGAAGGGTGACTACAGAGTCACAAAACTGGTTTTATTTATTATTCAAAGACCTTCCTCTTTGTTTTACAGAAACATTTGATATACTCTGAAATTCTACCAGAAAGAGAAATTCCATCATTCTTTCTAACTGCTACATGAACTGCAATTGACTTTTTTTGTTGTTTATAAAATTATCAGTTTCTATAAGCTCATTTCAAACCAATGAATTCTATATGTACATACTAATTAATTATGGAAAGATTCACTTAACATTGTGCTACATCATGTCAAAGGAAAACCTAAATTTGAAATTAAAAAAAAAAATAGTGTCAGTAATGGCTGAAAGGAATTAACTATACTAATTTCTACTACATTTTAAATATGTCCTCCAAAGCTCATGTGGTAGAAACATCATCCCCAATATGATTGTGTTGGGCAGTGGGACATTTAAGAGGTGATGCAGTCATGAGGGCTCTGCCCTCACAAATAGTAACAGGGCATTGGGTTCATTATCATGGGAGTGGATTCCTTATAAAAGATGAGTTTGATGCCCCCCAACTTCTCTTTGCCCTTTGCCCTTTCATTATGGGAAATGACCTTTACCAGATGACAACCAGTCAGTCGTGAACTTCCCAGCCTCCAGAACTATGAACCAATAAATTTGTTTATTAGAAATTACCAATTCTCAGGTATTCTGTTCTGGTAGTACAAAATAGACTAAGACAATATCATTATGGACATTTCTTGACTAAATCTTATACAATGATTATACTCCATTTCTGAAGTAATCAAATGGCTTTTTTTTCACTATGAGTTGCATAATTTGAATATTTTGATATGTAACATGTATATTAATCTGTTAAATAAAATATAGGTTATTTTATTATATTCAGTTCTAAGTTTTGAGATACAAAGATAAGTCACTAAGTTGCAGAAATTATAAAATCTCCTTCTATTCCAAATCTAATACACTCTCCTCATATTTGTAATGTATCAGCACAACTGAAGATGGAAGGATGGAAGTGTTTTTTATAAAATTATATGAAATATGATATAATTTTCTAGTCCCTATAGCACCATTCAATTTTCTTCCTGTAGTTAATTTATATAGATTTGATTTGCATGGTAAGTATCTTTTTAAGGAAAAAGATGATTCTTTAGGTAATGCTTCCCCTCTTAAGCTGGGTACTGACAAAAAAAAAACACCTCTATCAGTCCATTTTTTGTTTCTTAACTTACAAGAAAAAAAATTAATTTAGTTCATAATTTGGAAGGCTAAAAAACCAAGAGCAGGCAGCCCCATTTATCCATCCTTTTGTGAGGGCCTCCTTGGTCACCTCACATAGTAGCAGATGGCATTACAAGTGAAAGAGAGAGAGATCTCATAGGAAAATAGGAAGCCAGAGAGATAGAGAAGGACCACTAATGACCTCCCACTAGGCCCCACCTCTTAAAGCTCCCATCACCTCTCAGCACTGCCACACAGAGATCAAGAGTCCAATATATGATTCCTTGGAGAACACACTTAATCATCCAAACCACATTACCATTTCAACTCCATAAGCACATGACTGAGAAGAGCAGGCAGAGCCTTTCCCGTAGCATTTTATTAAACTGGAATCAAGGAAAGGGAACCAATTTTTCTCTGGTGGTAAAGCTAAAAAAATATAAGCCAACTTTCTTTTAGTAATAAGCCAACTTTCTTTTAGTAACTTCAATTTCTTCCTTGTGAAGAGAACTGACACAGAATAATTAATATTTCTTGGAAAGAAAAACATCAATAAAAGATGCAGAGTGAATTGTAACTGCATTGGAGACCTGGGTTGCAGTCATTCAAAAGATTCATCTCTCTTCCTGCATGTCCTCTGGCTTGAATAGAGGAGCCAAAAACTTCCCTTCTTTGCTTAAACCTGGGCATTGGAAATGAACACCGACATTTGTTTGCCTGCCTGGAGCTAATGACCTACAATATTTATCTGTTTCTCTAAGCAGGTCCCACTCACCTGAATTCAGGTGCTTTAAACCAGATATTATTGAGCTCCTCCAGGATCACGTCACATAGTCTCCTACCACTGCTCCCAGCAGAAATGGTTTTCACCTAGCCCCATTCTCTGTTAAATCTAATGCAATAAGGTGAATTCAGTGCCTCACTTTGTTCAGGTTTCCTTTTGGTTCTTATAAATATTTCTTTTTAGAACAGAACCCATGTCTGGCAAATCAGTTTTCTTTTTGAGTCTGTTGTTTCTGAAATGGACTCCAAAAGCTTATTTTAAAAATAAAAAAACAAACTTCCCATTGTTTCTAATTCTCAGGTCAAATCTATTGCCTCTGGATGAATTAGAGGATTATTTACAAAGGTACAAATATTTATTGAGCTCTTACTCTGTCAGACACCGTTCTAATGTCAAATAGACAACAGCAAATCCTAATAACTCTAAGTATTGTTCTACAACATTCTTCACTCCAGTCAATGTTGTGTTCCTATCAAGAGCATTTTCTGTTATCTTCACTTCAAATCTCAAGGACCAATAGACACTCAATCTTGTGCTTCTCTGTCCTCTTCCAATTAACTGTTAGCTTCTAGGAGACTGCTCACTTTCCTGCATTTCCTGGCAGTACCAACAGCAATGTAAAAGGTCTTCTTTGTTGTCTCCTGCTCCTCAAGGTTGATGGGGATTTTAGGTGTTTCCTTGTGGTCACTCTTTGGCAGCCAGTGACCATTAACATATATTCATTCAGTTAAGTGGCTGGTACTGGTAGTCTATTCCTAAGTCTTTAGTATAACATTAGATTGCAGAGCTTTCTGGGATGGATAATACAATGAAGACAGTGCCAATCCTCACTTTCAGTCTAGCTATTGATCTCCATGTGTCCCACCAAGGCTAATTTTTCTATTTGTTTTGTTGGTCTGCACTGCTGACCACACACCTTGCTTTCATTTCTATTCTAAGTGCATTCCAAGCCTCATTCTGGACTCCCAGGAAACCTCATCTGTCCTTGTTCTACCTCTGACATGGATTCAGGCTATTCCTAGATATACTCTCCCAACTACACCATATAATAGTCTGTAAAACCCTGTATATACCTGCCTTTGCAAAATTTCTAGACCAAAGAGATTAGTTTGGTGTATTCCTCGGGAGCAGAGACAGTTGAAATCTACCTCTCATAATCCAGTGAAAAGAAGGAATCATGTGTACTATTTTTGCATAATCTCTACTCTCTAAAAGAACACTTCCAACCAATTTTCAATGGGTCCTCTAATTCAGGAAGAGAAAAATGGAAATAAACTTGCTGACCTTATTTAATCAGTTTTATCTCAGTTCAAGTGGGTCATCATTTTTCTCATTTCTTTGTGCATCACAATCTGGGATGGAGGATAGTCATAAGGAGTACAACCCAAACACACATACACACACAAAAAATTGATGTAAGTAAATAGTTTATATGCCAAATCATTTTACACCTTTATTATACCTGTTTGAGGTTGTGAAGTACAATGTTAGAGAGAAGCTCACTTTGCAAAACTCCAGGGATCGGATCTCAGATTTCTCTTTCTTCTACTCATACCCCCAAGATTATCTTGCCCAGCATCAGGTTTTATACCCCATTTCTATGGCAGTAGCTCTTAAAAGCTCAGACTCCCTCCAGAAATTCAGACTCACATATTTAAGCTCCTATTTGGCATCTTTCATTTTTTAATTAGTTAAGCAAATATTTATTGACACCTTTTATTTGCAAGTGGCTGTTTCCACACTCATAGGAAAAGACTGATTGTTTTATAGTCATGGTAAAAAGTAACAACCATAACTGGAATTAAATTTGTTTGCTCAATCAATGATAACTCACCTCAATGAACATGCTTTTGAAAGCCAGCCAATCAGTGGGAGCTCCACTTTTGAAAGCCAGCCAGTCATCAACAGCTTCACTTCAGTGAACATATCTCTGAAATTCAGCCAATGAAATACAGCCCAGTGATCAAGGTTCACCAGCTGAGTTAACCCATTCTTGCCATTGAATGATCTCCAAACTTGACATTTCCCAACAACCCAATGTGAAAAAAAAATTGTCTTTTTTTTCGGAGACTGTGTGCCTGATTAACATAACTTTCCCTTTCTTAAGTAATAATTTTTTTGATTCATAATTGAAAGGGGATCTCACACTTTAAGAGTGGAATAAATGACTGAATAATGACAAAGCTTGAGCAAGTTAATTATGCAAAATCAACATGAGTATAACAATTTTAAAGTATTGTTAGTTAGGTCTCTCCTAATACTTAGAACAAGCCACCAAAGGAGAGTCTGAATTAATTTCAGAATGCCTGATGACAAAAACCAAGTTTATTATAAAAGATGATGATTTTCTAGATGGCTACATTTAGTGTGTACTGCTAATGCTGTCACAATAAAATAACAAAGACTGGGTAACTTTGTCAACAGAAATTCATTTTCTGATGGTTCTTGGAAGCTAGAATTGAAACATCAAAGTGTCACCAGGGCGGGTTGCTTCTAAGTCCTGTCTCCTTGGCTTTCAGATGGCTATTTCTCACTACATGACCACATGGAGGTATTTTGTACACAAAATGGTGCCTCTCTCTGTGCCCAAATTTCTTCTTCCTATAGGAACTTCAGTCATCCTGGATGAGGGCCTCCCATAAAGACCTCATGTTAATGTAAAGGCTTTATCTCCAATTAGGATTACATTCTGAGGAAAGGGGGATTAGACTAGAACAAGAATTTGGGAGAGACACAATTCAGTCCCAGACACTGAGATACATGGCCCATGTTAGAAATAAAAGGAATTATGCTGGAGAAACTGCCAGTACACAGCTTTTAACTGTCAGTCCTTTAAAGGAACTGGCTTGTCTGAAAAGTCTCCTTTCCCAAGTCACATCCTCTTGTCTGCATAGTTCATATTCCACAAAATGATCAACATGATACTACAAAGTCCCACTTCTCACCTTAACCTGGGACAAACCTGAAAGTTCATCCTATGGGGTAGGCTGAGGTTTCTACTGCAAGTGTAGCACACATCAAACTCTTCCTCACCCAATCCTTCCAGATGGGAAGGAAGGAAGGAAGTTAGCCAGGATTCCAAGAATACTCCATAATGTACTGCCTTTTTAATCTCTTTTTTAAATCTCTTTTTAATCTCTTTCCAAGTCAGGCCTGTGACTCTTCTGAAAAAAGGTCCTGGTTACACTGGCAAATCTGATTAGTCTGTTATATTATTTATAAGTTCACAGGAAATGATATTCCATACAAGGTTATAGAAACAAGGTGCTTGGGTTTCCTTTAAACAAAATAACTTTGCATAAATTGTTTATAACAGGTCAGAAATTTGAGTCCCTCATGGGCTGTTTGCATAATCTTATCACATTCAGATATTCTTTAAGAGGTGGTGTTTATTTAAGCTGTCACTGAAGTATGGAGTTTTTAGCTCTTGATAAATTTTCCCCTGGGTGTAAGTGAGAAGAACATATGGCCCTTAATAGAACATAAATTAAACAAAATAACTGCTCAGGGATGCAAAACTTTTGGTATGATCAACTTTGCTTATTAGGAGAAGACGTAGTTGCATTTTCTCACTTTGGTTGCTGACAGACACCCATCATGTGAATGGTACCCAACATCCTTATTGTTATCCTTGTACACTTGAGACAGAACTTCTAAAGCATGAAATCCAAAAGTTTTCTCTTCAAGCCAAGATGGAGATCCAGCATTGCCAGACACACAGTGCAAGGGATCTGATGATTAACCAACTTCTGGGGCTGATGGCTCACAGAAACCCTCCCCCTCTAGAACACAACTGAGCTCTCTGTGAATACAAGTATATTTCTCCTTCAGGTACAGGGTGTCTTCCAAAAAACCAGTTCCTCACTCCCATCTCACTCTTCAGGTTACAAACATCTACTAGATCTATTTAACCAAGATATTGTAATATTTTTGCCTGCATGGTTTGTGTTACTGTGAATTAATCCAAAGTTTAGTCCAACTTCCTATCTGAAGGAAACTATAATCAGGTAGCTTCTGTCATAAGAGGCATCTATGCTGTTAACAGACCCCTGTATGCCATTGTCACCACAACCCACACAAATATTCACACATACACACACTCACACACAAACAAGTGAGCTAGTTGAAAAAAGAAAACTCCTGTGGGTGAGAATAGATCAGCATTGGGAAGTCCTGTGCAAACTTCTCAAGGAACTAAACCAAAAGATCCTTCACTTGACTTCATATGAAATTAAGTATTTATTTGAATGTAGTCAGATGCTTTCTTCCTGGAGTTACGTGTCATTATTAAAAGATGAACACAGAAGAGGAAAAATAGCTTTTCAGTAAATAGGGTATTGGAGTAAACTTTCAATATCATCATTAACAAATCTGCAATTCAGGTCTCCAGAACTAATAATAACCACTTTGAGGTCAAATATCTAGAATTTTCATATTATGTCATTGCTTCTCAACCCATCTTATATGAAAGATCAGTGGGTTTTTGTTTTATTTTGCTTTCATTTAAATTGATTTTTATATCATTTAACTCATATTTTTGGTCCATATCATGTTCAAGATGTGGAATCTACAAAGATGGTAAGACATTTGGAAACATCAAGTTGCTATAAAAGGTTTCCATTCACTGACTCAATTTCTTCCACCTATATTACTACAGACAGGTAGCCACAGCTTGGGGAGTAGTATGGGTTGTGGGCTACACTTTGAAAAGCACAATTCTGTGTAATCTGTGTGCCATGGAAAGGAAGCTGTAACAATATATCATCTCTCACCATAGAACAAAATGAAAAAATACAAAAATAAATTACCTTATTTATTATTATTACCTTATTTAAAACTTATATCCCTGACATTGACAAAGATTAACATGATAGTTGATGCTAATCCCAAATATATTTTTCAATAACATAGCTGAAATATAAATGGATATAAAATCTTTATGGATATAATCTTTAACAATATAGAAATTTATTTTCTAAAATCCATGTCTTTTGGAAAGAAATTTGAGAGATCAGTGTTAATTCAGTACTTAGAGCATACTATGTGTTCTAGACTTTGAATATTCTGGGAAATACATTGGGGACTGTGTATTAGATATTAGATTTGCTTAGGCTATTTTGGAGGAGTTTGCTACATAGAATTTCATCTAGCAAATAATGAGGTGAGAGATTTTAGTCACTAGAAGAAAAGTCCCAATGTCCCTAGTGGGTCTGCAGGGACAGTTCCCATGGTGACACTGCCAGTATGAAGAGGGCCAATTTAAATTGTGATGCTGAACTAGAGATGATCAGTTCCCACTGGCTGCTGTGAACAAAGGCTTCGCTACTGTCAACCTGCAGGAGTGCATCCATCATCAGCTTACACTTGCAGGCAGGGCCTTGCCTTTGGTCTGTGCAAGGCACAGGCTTGGACAAGGAACTTGAGATTTCACAATGTCATGTGTTATATCACATGAGTTAGTGTTTTTGCAATATGGATTGCTTTTGTGATTAAAGAAAGAAATTTTTCTGGCTGACTAGTTCGTTTGCTTAAAGTCCACATATAGCTCTTTCAAATAGCTTGTCAGTTTGCCACTCAGTAATTAGTCTTTCACATTTCATAATGATCAGTTTGGGCCCTCAAACATTTTCAGAGCTACCAGTCATAATTCCAAGTTTTTCCTCTACAACTGATTTGGAAATATGATAACCAATCAATTTGTTTCCATGGCACAATTTACCAGCTGACTATTCTTAACAAGAGTAAAAAAATCTTGGTATGAAGTAGCCTAAAGTCTACCTCCAGTAGGAGAGTTCCCCCCAACTTATTTATTTTTATTATTATTATTTTTTTAAATACATGACAACAGTGGAATGCATTACAATCCTTATTACACATATAGAGCACAATTTTTCATCTCTGTATATAAAGTATGTTCACGCCAATTTATCCCATTATACATGTACTTTTTTTGCATTACAATTTTTAATACACATATATACCACAATTTTTCATATCTCTGTTTGTATATAAGGTATGTTGACACCCAATTCAAGTCTTCATACATGTACTTTGTATAATGATGAGAGGTTTTAACAGGTAATCTTATAGACAGTATATAATTAAAATGGTTATTAAAAGGAAAGCCCATTGTACAACATATACTGAGCTAAAACCTAAAGTTTTCATATATGGAAACTAATGATAGACTAAAGAATAGTTTAAATTTTTGCATTAATAATTGTATTATATTTTGAAATAACAAAATTACATAAAATAAGAGCACTGAATGCACTATGTAAAATTTTGGTCATAAAATAATAATAATAACAACCAAATAGCAAAATTATGAAGCAAGCTTGAGTGGACTTTATATTCTACAACCTATAATGTTATATGGACACAAATATAAATATAGAGACATATATTGTTTATGTAATGAAAATGCCATGAGAAGATTTTTGATACAATGCTATAATGAAAAAACATGACAAAAATATCTATCTATAAGATAACTTCAACCATGCTTTTAAAAAAATGGCATAAAACATGCTACTTATAAGAAACCAGTCATCTCTAGATGTGGAAATATTCATGGGTACACATAATTTTCCTTTTTTTCCCCTGATGTTCTAACCTGAAGATATTAGTATAATAATTGGGGAGAGTGGGAAGATGAACTTTATTCAAATTAAGACCAGAAATGATAAATAGACACCAAAAAAAAAAAAGAAAACTAAACAGGTCACTTTTTTATTGGTTAGAAAATAAAAACTAAATGGATTAAAATTTTTAATGAGTCAAATTTTGAAGTATTTCAACACCACATTTTGAAGTATTTCAACATCAAGGAAAGGAATCCAACTACCATTATCTCTCACCTCTCCTGTTCATTATTCTCCTGAGCCATTAGACTCCTGAGGAGTCTGTCAAGAAGTTTTTCTTCCAATGATTTGCAAGAAACAAAACACACTAATAATTTGAACATCTAATCTCCTATACTAATCAGCATATTTGTCTTAACAGCCTTCAAATTCTTCAAATTGGCTTTTTTGGACCTCTCAGGAGAGCATTAAAGAAATGCAAAATCCTTCTTCCCTTCTTTCAAAGTCTCTCAACTAGGAAAAAAAAATTATTTTTTTTAATTTTCATAGTTTAACCAAATAGTCACATTAAAAAAATAATTTAAACTTAGTCCTATCATTTATATTTATCTTCTACATTATAACATATTCTTTTGTTTTGTTTTGTTTTGGTTTTTTTATTGGATTTTTTTTATTGGTTGTTCAAAACATTACAAAGCTCTTGACATATCATATTTCATACATTTGATTCAAGTGGGTTATGAACTCCCATTTTTAGCCCGTATACAGATTGCAGAATCACATCAGTTACACATCCACATTTTTACATATTGCCATACTAGTGACTGTTGTATTCTGCTATCTTTCCTATCCTCTACTATCACCCCTCCCCTTCCCTCCCATTTTCTCTCTCTACCCTATCTACTATAATTCATTTCTCTCCCTTGATTTTTTTTCCCTTTCCCCTCACATCCTCTTATATGTAATTTTGTATAACAATGAGGGTCTCCTTCCATTTCCATAACATATTCTTACACTTTATAATTCTCATTTCCAAAGAGCTCTTAATATACACTTAAAAATACTTTCATAGTCTCTGGAAACCTCATACTTTGTATTTATCCTAACATTCCCCACCCCCCCCTTCAGTTCTTAGGATCAAACCCAGGGCTTTGTATGTGCTAGGCAAACACCCTGCCTCTAAGCCAAAACCCCAGTTCCCCTTATTTAGATAAGCTACTATAAAACCAATTTATATAAATTCAACATATATTTAAATAGGGGACAATTGATTGTTTTAATAAAGCAGTCCTATATTAATGTTCTGGTACTGGCATAAGTAATACCTGGGCTAATGTTTGATGTGTTAATAATAATAAAATCTATATTCACAAACACTATCTACATGTACCGTATGTTCAATTAATGGTTATCTCAGTCTCCTGCCAGTATCCTTTATGATGCTCAATATCAATTATTATGGAAATATTGTGATGATAGGAAATGTAAGAAGAAGCAATTCCTTCCTGGACACATTGAGCACATTTCACACTCCACTTAGTAGTGTATTCCCTGGTGCCTATCTTTGAAACAGAATCAAATTTTTAGTAGGAGATCATCCAACATGTCTCCCACATAAACACTGAAAATCATTTACAAAAGGGTTGTGACTTATTATAAATGCAAATTAGTATTAATGAAATGTATTAAATTCAACGTGTTTTAAAGGCAATTAATTCCCTGTACACATAATAACCCATGTAATTTATTCTTCATACAATGTAAGGAATCATCAGGTTCAAATTCTTTCTCATTTTTGTCAAGAATGTAGTCCATTACTTATGTTTTGGTCTGTCAATAATTGTTATATATAGGACATTCTATCAGATACTACAAAATGTTCAAAAAGAAATCTTTCTTCTTACTCCAATTTTCTACAGGTTATTATCAGCATTTTTGTTTTATTACATAATCAATAGGTCAGTATGTAGTTTGGAGGTGAAAACTTATCCTGGTTCTCTCATTTAAATTAATCAGGACTTACAAGTAAGTAGTAGTAGTAGCTTCTTTAGTGTGTATTTCATTGCCCAATTTTTGCCACTGTATAATCATTGCACCCTTGTTTTCTCAGTTCAAAAGTTGATTTATGACCTTTCATCACAGTATTGTGGCATGGTATAATGTTTACCACTTACAAGATGAACAGAGTAGCAACATAGTCGACCAGTGGCATACGCATGCTCATTTATCTTTTTGCCCTCTGATAGCCAGAAGCCTAGAATTCTCAGCATATGAGGATCATCAGCCACTATGTGAATAGTGAAGTGCTCTGAACAAACAACACACAGTGTATGAGGGGCACTAAGGACTACAGTCAGGTAAAGAAACCAATAATAGGGGTGCAGAATCTTCAGACATATATGATTAAATTTTGTAAGTCCATACTTCACAACACTATGGTGCATTTTCTCAAGTGTAATATCTAAACTAATGTACAAATCAATAACAACTAATATGTTACCTTTTTATTTTTCATACCAGAAATATGTCACTAACTATCATGAAGAAATAATGTTCATGGATTTGAACTATTCTTTTTTTTTTTTTTTTTTGTACTAGGGAAGCCACATCCCCAACCCTTTTAATTTTGATTTTGAGAGAGGATCTTACTAAGTTTCTTAGGGTGCTAAATGCTATGATTGGCTTTGAACTTGATATTCCCTTTCCTCAGCCTTCTAAATTGCTGGGATTACAGGAATGCACAACTGTGCCTGACTAGGACTATTTAACTTTAACATATATTCACAGGTTTTTCATGCATCCTAATTTTGCACCAAAGACAGTTTAGTAATAAATTATTTTTAAGTAATACTGGCACAATTTTTTTAAAAAAACTTCACATAATGATCACATCCCACTTTCTTGCAAAAAACTTTGGCATCAAGTCTGTGACAACTGTGTGGTGAAATATAATAAAGTTTACTATTTTGTGGACTAGAAAAATTTGTTGGATCAAAAATTTACATTTTTATACATTGTGTATCTAAAAGGAGAAATTAATATTTGTTTTTATTAATGCATTAATCTTTTAAATTATGTAGAAAACAAAATATGGATTTATAAAGCAAAATTATAGCACTATATTTTATAATTACCCATGTAAATAGCTTTACTGCAATATATGTGCCTTCATACAGCTTTAAGTTATTATCCAGGCACTTTCATTTCAAGCTGCAGGACTCTCTTTAACATTTCTTGCAGAGCAGGCCTAACAGTAATGAATGTCCTAAGCTTTTGTTTATTTGGGAATTCCTTAACTTATTCCTCACTTTTGAATGAAAGTTTTGCCAGATACAGGATTCCCAGTTTATAGTATATTTTTTTTCCTTTTAGCACTTTGTACATATATCCATTCTCTGCTTTCTGATCCATAAAGCTTCTGATGAGAAATTTTCTAATATTACTAAAGAACATTTTTATGCAAGAAGTCACTTCTCTCTCTCTCTGCTTTCAACATTCTCTAGCTTTGGCTTCCAACAGTTGGATTATAATGTATCTCAACGTGGGTCGCTTTGATTTTATCTTACCTGGAGTTTGTTGAGATTCTTGGGTGCATATATTCATGATTTTCATCAAATTTTGGAAGTTTTAAGCTATTATTTCTTCAAATATTCTATCTATCTATCTACCTCTCTTTTCCTCTCTCTCTTTCCAGTTCTTCTGGGACTCCCCCGACACATATGGCAGTCTGCTGCATGTAGCCCCACAAGTCTTTTTGGCTCAGTTCACTTTTCTTCAATTTTTTTTTCTTTCTGTTCCTCACACTTAATAATTTCAATTATCCTATCTTCAAGTTTGCTTATTCTTTATTCTACCTGATCAAATTTATCTTCGAATTCCTATAATAAATTCTGCATTTCAGTTTTTGTACTTTTCAACTCCAAAATTTCTTTTTAAGCTTTCCATTGGTATTTCAATTTGTTGATGCATTATCTTAACTTTCTTCGAATCCTCCTTTAGTTCTCTTAGCATCTGGGGGACGGTTATTTTAAAGACTTCTATATGCCATGGGTCTTGCTCAGGAATAGTTTCTTTTGATTTATTTTTTTCCTTTAATGGGACATATTTTCCTGTCTTTATGAATGTCTTATGATATGTTGTTGTTGTTGCTTTGTAATCTGAACATTTGAATCTAATAATTTGATAACTCTGGAAATCAAATTCTCTCCACTTCCTTGGAATTTGCTGATGTATGTGTGTGTGTGTGTGTGTGTGTGTGTGTGTGTGTGTGTTTACTTTGTAGGCTGCCTCTGTGCTCCTCTGTGCCAAGGACCAACCTTAGGTGTCTTTTCAACTCTTTTCTAAACCTGAATCTTTCCCTGGGCAGGCTTGTATATATAGTTTTGTGTTTTTTTTGTCTTTTTTTTTGTCTTAGTCACTAATGTCTAAATCCCATAAAGGGAAAAAGAGAAAGATGAAGGGCATTTCTAACCTTTTAATTGCCCTTGAAGTCACTTTAGTGATAGAGGAAGTGGCTTGCAACAGAGATTAAGGTGCCATAGCAGTGGTTATCACTTCTGTGTCTCCACCTCCACAATCAGGGCCATATCAATAATCAGGACACAGATTCCCTATTCCTATTGTGGAGGATATGGCCCTTATTAGCCATGTTAGTTCCTAGAAAATGTACACAAGCTGCTTCAAGAATACAGGTACTGCTGTCTGCCAAAGAGCTGGGGAGTGGAGAATGGATAGCTACTGATACATCCACTCCAATTTACTGCCTTCTGTAGACACCAGAGTTCCAAAATAGTTGGATCAGACAGATTTACCCAGTGTATTTGCTGTATGGCTGGAGAAAGAGATTTCTAATGCTTTCCACTCTTACATTTTACCATCCTCTTTAGGTCTATTTTTTACTACCACCACCCTATAGATGAGAAAATGAAGACTCATTGAGGGAAATCTGATGATCAATCTTGATATGCAATACTTTTTATGATTTCCCCAGTGAAAGTCATCAATGGTCCATATGACCAAAAGGACAAAGATGTTGGTAGATGGATAAGTCAGTTACTTCAATATTTGTAAGCAAAGTCTATTTTATCTTATTTTAGATATTTTATTCATTACTGAAGACCTGTATGCATGCCTCTTTTCTTTGGTATTCAAATTCCAACTTTTAATGTTTTTCATCCAGAACATGAAATGCTTAACCTTAAAAAATAGATAAATGTTATGTTAGATAATTCAGAGCCCTTCCATCATCAGTTAAGAATGGCCTAATATAAATGGATTTTAGTGACTTGTTCATTTAAATACTTTTGCAAAATATTTAAAGTAAGGGATTAATTATGGCAGATAGCCCCTATCATGATCTAGGAAAGTCCTTGGTTAAATAAAAGGTTTTGTGCTTGGATTTTCCCATGTGTGAAATCTAATCAGAAGTTACTTACAATTCTAAAAACTAAGTATACCTCACGAGATAAATTGAATTACCTAAAATACATAAAACTTTAAAATCTCTAAACATAAACATCACAGTGGAAGATCTCAGCAGGCTGCTTCATGACACAGGCCATGTATTTGACCTTTGGTGCCTCCAGAAGAAAAAGATATATGAGACACAACAATTTGCTTCACCTATGCACCTTTACTACCAAAACAGTAGATGAGGCCATCAGAAACTTTGAGTTGGCCTGCTGTTCAGTGAAAATAAATGAGTTTGTCAGAAGCTCAGAATGAAGCATAAATCTCTAAACCTAATGCAAATAATTCTGTGTTTGACTTATCCTCAATTAACATTTTCACAGACGATTTTGGCTACAATATTACAGTTGCTGCTCTATTCAATCAGGTGCAATGTATTAAGACAAATACATTTTTTATTTATGTTCATAGTTGTGTCTTTCCATCTTGCATTAGTCCATTTTGGAAAGCTATAACCCAATACCTGAGACAGGGTGATTCATGAGCACACTTATTTCTTCCAGTTCTGAGGACTGGGAAATCCAACATCAAGGAGACTACATCTGGCAAAGACCTTCTTACTTCTTCATGTCATGGCAGAAGGTAGAAGCACTAGAAAGCAGTCTTGCAAAAGAGAAAAGAGAAGGAGCTGAATTCTTCCTCTTATAAAGAACTCACTCCTCCAGTATCTAAACCACTACCATGGTAACACTATTTATCCATTCATAAGGGTAGAGTCTTTAACACCTAATCACCTCTCCAAAGCCCCACCTTTCAAGAATGTTGCATTAAGGACTATGTTTCCAGCATATAAACTATGGGCCACACATTCTGATGGCATCATCCATCAGAAAACTCAGTTTCACTCAGTTTATTTGAAGCCTCTCCAACAGTTCTAGGTTTTGTGGACTCCAGGTGTATTTTTTTCAAGGTCAGGACACAGAGCAGAATTATATATCTCAGTAATGTGAGGTTTTAAAAAGAAAATGACTGCAATACCACATTTCTATTGTCAGATGCTTTCAATGTAGTGACTGACGCATTCACACCTGTGAACTTTAGAATGTCACCAAATAGAAAGTACTTTTTCACTCCCTACTTATCTGTTTAATATATAATATTGCAAGTTCACAACATTAAGGCTCCACAGGGGTATTTTATTCATATCTTCCTGCATTTACTGTTTATTATTTCTTCATCAATTGATTCAAAAAATTCCAAAGCCACAGTGATATAATTAGCAAAGGAGTTCAGTAGGGAGAAGCAACACTACCTTTTGAAATAATGGTTTTAAACACTTACTACCTATGTCGAAATGTCTGAGGTTAAAAGGACTTCCACTTCACAAAAAAATATCAGCTTAACTTTGTTATTTTTTTTTCTTTCTTTCTGTATTCTCAGGTCCCACCTTAATGAAAGACAAGAAATAATAGTATGTTTTATGGAAGAGTCAGTTCTCATTTTTGCTTTGCATATGAAAGCTTACCCAAGGATATTGGATATGCATTTGAGGCTAAAGGTGGAAAGAATTGCTCACATCACACTTTTGAAGTGTTCCAAATACTGAAATATTCTTTGATCTGACTTGCCTCAGAAGTTCCTCCTTCTCTTTTTCCATACTCAGTTGCATTTTTTCCATGCTCTGTGAACTGTTCATCCGGCTCTTCTCAATGCCTGCTGGAAATGAAAGGAAGCAATTGACTCTTCCATAAGTCAAACTACCATGTGTTAAGAGGACTCTCCCCCACTCTTTCAATCTGTTTAGAAAGTCAGTTCCTACTTCCTGGTTTCTTCTCCAGACTCACCGAAGGCATTCACTAAACTGCGAAGCTTAGTAACTTCAATGTTACAGGTTTCCAAGACAGAACAGAAAGAGAACATGAAAGTGAACCACAGCTTTCCCCACACAGCAGGGAAGTGGACAGAGTCCAAGTCTGAAAAAGCTTCCCCAGTGGTCCGAACCATTCAGATACAACAAGAATAGCTTACTTACAATCATCATAAGAACAATTGCCATTGCCATGCCCCGAACCATGCCTGACAGCACTCTTTTTTTGTTTGTTTCATAAGCTCTCTGACCACACTATAATGGGAAAATCACCCTCTCTAAATTTCTTCCTTCACTGCAGACAGCCCCTGCAAATAGAGGAACATCTGCCAGATCCGGTTCTGCCTATAAAGGCAACAAGGTCCCCGTGGGTAGAAGAGATCATCATCGACCGACAAGTGCCCTCTGAAGAGCCTTTGGCTTCTTTCCTATACTGTAAAATCTTCTAACCAACCATATTGAGTTTTTCTTTCTTTCTTTTTTTCATTCTCTGAAACACTACAAAGAGGGAAGGAGCGTTGTAATTGAGATTTCCAAAGGGCATAAGTATTTCACTGCAATAAGACAAGTCACAATTCATTCGCCTCATTTCATTCATTATAACTATGAATGTCAATGCACCTCATCTTTTTTTTTAATTTTCAAAACAAAGATTTCAACCTGTAAAATGTCAAAGCATAGTAATGACTTCCAAAAGAATCGAAGTGTGCTTGTAACAGCACTTCTATGAGTACTATACAGTTTGATTTTTTAAATAAAATTCATTAATATAGGCTAAAATAAAGCATTCTGAGTTACCAAAATATTTAATTTTAGCAGATTGTTTCCAAAGAAATGTTTGCTTTCAGGTTATGGTGTGACTAGAACTAAACTAATAAAAGCCTGTCTAATGAAATTCCTGGCTTTATTGGATAGATATTTCCCACAAGCACATCAGTTGTCTAGAATGTAAATATTTACTTCTAATGTGCTTAGGGGAGCTTACAAAGTATATTGACACTACCTATTCAACAAATACACAGCTAGAGATGATATAAAGATGAAATGCAGAATGGCATCCACCGGAGAATTTTTTTAAATCTGACTTAGAGTCAATGTCGACAAACCTTTTTCAACACACATTTATCATGAAGAATTGTGCTAAGAACTGGAAATGCAAAGACTCACATAATACCAGCTTTACCACAAGAGTACATAACCTAATTCTGCATAATTATACAAAAACACACCATCCATAATACTGGTGGTGAAAACAATAAATTCAATGTAAATTTAAATTAATTGAATATAATTTTTAAAAAATGCTCAGTAAACAAAAGTAGAATTTGGGTTCCAGGTAGGTAAGCAAGAGTGGAAGTGAAGATGTATGTGGCATGATCAGAGCTTAGTTGGGATATAACTTATATGGAATTCTCAAGAGGAATATTTTCTGGAAAATTGCTAAAGGGTATGTTGCAGAGATCATGATCACAGATATAAAAATATTCAAATTTAATCAATAAAAATGTTCAAAGAGGGGCTGGGCTGTGGCTCAGCAGTAGAGCGCTCACCTTGCACATGTTAGGCCCTGGGTTTGCGCCTCAGAACCACATAAAAATAAATAAATACAACAAAGGTATTGTGCTCAACTACAACTAAAACGTAAATATTAAAAAAATGTTCAAAGAACAATAACTAATGAGTCAATATTGAAAATAGTATTTTCTAGAAATTTTAGGAATTTATTCTAATGAAGCAAAACTAACCAGTTGGAGTCAGTAACATTCTGTGGCATACTCATATATGCTACATTTATGTTGGTATGAGTATAGGTATCTAACACATGAATTCTTGCATATTTTAGTACAAAATCATTAAAAGTAAAATCACAAAATTTAATTTGCAAAGTAGGAATTCAATAGGGTTTAAATTGCTTCTAACCACTCCCTTTGTTGTTATCATTATATTTATTTATTTTAATTCAGATGCATTTTAATTGATAGGCTTTATTTCTTATAGCAGTTTTAGGTTTACTGGAAGAAATGGAGAGAGACTTCCTCTCCTGCCTCAGCCATTTTCCCTTATTCTTAACAATCACTCAATCGTGCATTGAGTGGTACATTTGTCAAAACTGATGGACCAATATTGAAACAGTATCATCATCTAAAGTCCACAATTTACATTGGGATTCACTCTTTGTGTTCTATAGTTCTAAGTTTTGCAAAATGTGTAATGTCATGTATCCACCATTATAGTGTCATATATAACAGTTTCACTGCCCTAAAATACCCTTGCTTTACCTATTCATCCCTTCAAACTGCACCCACCCCATATTGTCACAGCTGATCTTTTCACTGTATACTTCTGCCTTTTCCAGAATATCATGTATTTAGAATAATATATAGAACCTTCAGGCTGGCTTATTGTGCTTAAAGGGCATTGAGGGTACTCCAAGCCTCTTTTTCAATTTTATAGTTAATTTATTTTTATCACTGAATAATATTCTTTTTGTCCATTCATTTATTAAGGGTTATCTTAGTTGCTTAGAACTTTTGCAATTATAAATAAAACTACTCTAAACATTTGTGTGCGAGTTTTTGTATATACACTTATTTTCACCCCATTTGGGTAAATACTAAGACAAATACCTGCTGGACAATATAGTAAGACTATGTTTAGCTTTGAAATAAATTGACAATTTGGCAATTGTCAAATTGTCTTCTAAAATTGTTGTACCAATTTGCATTTCTACCAGCTATGAATGAGAGTTGTTCTTGTTCCATATCTTCATTAGTATTTGGTATGATCAGTGTTTTGGATTTTAGCCATTATGATAACAGGTGTATGTTGATACATCACTGCTGTTTTAATATGCAATTCCAAATGACATGGTGTTAAAAATGTTTCACATGTTTATTTGCTATCTAAATATCTTCATAATATATTTGGGCCAATTGCTCTTTTATTTTTTTTAACTTGGTCATTTGTTTTCTTATTGTCAAATTTTAAGGGATATTTATATATATTGAATACAAGTCCTTTATCTGCCATGTGTTTTGCAAATACCTCCCCAAATATTTGCTTGTCTTTTCATTCTCATAAGAACATCTTTCACATAGCAGTATTTTTCATTTTAATGAAGTCCAGGATACCATTGTTTTTTTCCTTGCAAACTTATGGTGCTTGTAATAGTGTATCTAAAAACTCATTGTCATACTCATGGTCATGTATATTTTGTCTTATCTTTTAGAAGTTTTATACTTCTGCATCACTTTTAGGTCTACGATCCATTTCGAATTAACTTTTTGAAAGGGATAATTTCAGTATCTGCATGCATTTTTTTAAATGTGAATGCCTGGTTATTCTAATACCATTTTTTAAAAAGACAATCTTTTCTCCATTGAATTGCTTTTACTCCACTGTCAAAGATCTGTTGATTATATTTATGTGGACCTATTCTGTTCCATTGATCTGTCTATTCTCTTATTAGTACCAGATTGTCTTGATTACTGTAACTTTATAGTAAGGGTTTTACAATCTGTAGTAAGTTTGATAGTTTAAGTTTTTCAACTTCTCTTCTTCAATATTATGTCTGCTATTCTTGGTCTTTCACTTTTCCATATAAACTTTAGAATTTTATATATATATATATATATATACACACACACACATAAAATAACTGCTGGCTTTTTGATTGGGATTGCATTTAATCTATGGATTAAGTAAGGAAGAATTGATACCTTAAAATTGACAATATTTAATATAACATGATATCTGTATATATATTTAGCTATTCTTTAATTTTCCTCATTGGAAGTTATGTACTCTGTCTCTTATATAAAATACACATTTTATTAGATTTATAATTAAGTATTTCTTTTTGGTATGTGTCTGTTGATTTCAATTCCAAATGTCTATTTTTGGATCACAGGAAGGCAATTGACTTTTATGTATTAACCTTGCATTCAGAAACCTTGCTATACCTGATTATTAGTTCTAGGGATATTTTTCCTCCATATGTTAGTACACTTGTGGTCACTGTGACCAAAATACCTGTGCTCACAGTTTCAGAGCTCTCCTCTGGGCCTGTGGTGAGTTGGACCATCATGGTGAAAGGGTAGAGAGAAAAAAGCTGATTACCTCATGGCAGCCAGGAAGCAGAAACAGAGGGAGAAGTTAAGGCATGCCCCTGTGACCTATTTCTTCCAGCCATGCCCCATCTACCTGTTCTTACCACCAGTTGTACATTCAAGTTAATTAATCCGTCAATCAGATTAATACATTTATGAGATTACATCTCTCATCATTCCTTAAAAGCCCCACCTCTGAACCCTGCTGCCCTGGGGATAATGATTTCAAAACATGAATTTTCAGGGGACATTTCTAGACCCAAACCATAGCATTCTGCCACTGAAACTCAGAAGCTCATGCCAGTCTCACAATGCAAAATGCAATCAATCCATCTCCAAAAGTCTCCATAGTCTTAACAATTTCAACAGTGATCAAAAGTCCAAATCCAATGTCTCCTCCAGTACTCAAGGAAAACCCTTAACCATGAGCCCCTGTTATGGCTCAGATATGAGGTGTTCCCCCAAAAGCTCAAGTATGAGACAATGCAAGAAAATTCAGAAGTGAAATAATTGGGTTGAGAGCCTTAACCTAGTCAGTTCATTAATCCACTTGAATGGATTAACTGAGTGGTAACTGTAGGTAGCTAGGGTATGGCTAGAGGCGGTAGGTCACTGGGAATGTGCTTTTGGGATTTATATTTTGTCTTTGGTCCATAGAGTCTTTATGCTTCCTTTTTATGTCCTGACCTGCTTTCCTCCATCATGCCCTGCTGCCCTTGGACAGAGAGCAATGGAAATGGCCATCTATGGATTGAAACCTTGTGTGCCAAATAAATTTTGCCTCCTGCAAAATTATGGTTGTTGGGTCTTTTGGTTAAAGCAGTGAAAAAACTGACTGAAGCAGTCCCTAAAAAAATTAAAAGCACCTGCCATTCTTTCAATATACAATGGCACAGAGTAAACATTCCCATTCCAAAAGAAAGAAATAGTTGCACGGAAGGGACAAACTCAATATAAGACTGAAACCTAGCTGGGCAAACAGGTCCTGTAGTTCCAGGTCTAATGTGTAGGACATGTGGTAGTGAAATGTGTGCCCCAAAGATTTTAAGCAGCCTTACCTCTATAACTTTGCCAGTTGCAGGCCACATAGCCTGTCTCATAAGCTGGCTCTGTTCATAGCCCACAGGCTTCCCCAGCAGACATTCCACATTGCTGACATCTCTTAAATCCTGGAATCTTCATTACAGCTTTAGCTTCACTCTTACTGCTTCACACATCACCTTCTCATGGACTGCCCACAGGACTTCTGACCCAGCTATATTTTGCCTGGCCTCCCATGTCTTCCTTTGAAATCTCAGTGCAAGCTTCCCTGACTCCTTAATTCCAACATCTTGAATTTCTATAGGACAAGCACCATGTGGATAGTGCCAAGGTCTACGACTAGCCCTAGCAATAACCAGACCCCCTGGGGACAGCTTTAGTGACCTCTGAGCATGCAGCCTGATGAGCAAGTGAAGCAAATCCTGGCTAAACAGCTTCCTAGGCACCACTGAATGAGCAGAGTGCCCCCACATTCTTTTCTCAAATGAGTTTTCATTTTTACCACTTGTAAGTCTGTGATGGGTGTGGTCTTGCTAATTGAAGAGATGACCTCAAGGCATCTTTTCTATTATCTCCATACAATTTACTTCCATCTCTCTAATGGAAGTAAATCTTCAGCAACTATAACTTTTTTGGTCCAATTTTACATGAGATTTTCTGGCCAAACTCAATCTCTTTTACGTTTTTTCTTTCTACTTTCTAGTCATGATTATCATAGTAAACCTGGTTACAAGCTGTCAGCAATACCCATGACACTGCCTGAATGCTCTGCTGCTTGAAATATTCTCCACCAGATAATTAGTCCATCACCTTTAAATGCAACCCACAGAAATTTCAGGTCATGGACAAAATGTAGACATGTTCATTGGCAGCATGGAACACAAATGGCCTCTAGTTTCCCAATATATATATATGTCCTTATTCCCCTTTAAAACCTTATGAGCACAGTCTTTATTCTCCATATTTCTATTGGCATGCTAGTCTAAGCTCCAAACATAATCACCCATTAAGTTCTGCTTAGAAAATTCTAAGACTTCTCTAGCCTGCATCTCCAAGCATTTCCAATCTCCTCCCACATACCATTTCCAAAGACTTTTGAATAGCACAGTGAGGTTAGTTACTATAGTGATCCCACTTCTCAGCAGCAATTTCTGTATTAGTCAGTTTTTCATTATTGTGACCAAATACCTGACAAGAACAACTTAGAAGAAGAAAAGTTTATTTGGGGTTCATGGTATCAATGGCCTTAGCCCGTGGTTGGTTGGCTCCATTGCTCTGGGTCCAAGGTAAGACAGAGGTGGAAGGATGTGGCAGAGGAAAGTTTTTCAGTTCATGGTGGCCAGGAAATAGAAGACGAGAGAAGACAAGGAGCAAGGGGGAAAATTTAATCCCCAAGGGCACACATCCAATAATGTACTTCATCTAGCCACTCCCCACCTACCTACAGTTACCTCCCAGTAGTTCATTCAAATTAATTCATCAAGTAGATTAATCCACTGAACAGGTTATAGCTTTCAGAATCTAGTCAGTTCACCTCTGAACAGTCTTGTATTGCTTAAAACATGTTTTTCAGGGGATACCTCATATCCAAACCATAACAGTAGACTTTATTAAAGACAAAATTCTTCTAATTTTGCTTATTGAGAAAGTCTTTATTCTATTCATTTGAAAGATAGTTTCACTGAATACAGATTTCTAACTTGGTGGATTTTTTTTTCTATGAACTCTTTAAAAATGTCATGCTTTCTCTTCTTATTTGCATGTTTTCTGAAATGTAATTTCAGAAATTAAATGTAATTTCTTATGTTTGTAAGGTAAGGGGTTTTTTCCCTCCTTTTTTGTTTTTCAAGATTTTTCCTTTATCTTCAATTTTCTCCAGTATATTCAAATATGACATTTCTAGGTATAGATTTTTAGCCATTGGTCCTGTTGGATTTTATTTCTGTTCCTTGGACCTGTAGTTTGGTGTCTATCATTAATTTTGGAAAAAGTCAGCCATTATTACTTTAAGCATTTTTTTTCTTCCTTACTCTCTTCTGGCATATCCCTATTTGCCTTTTATTTTCCCACAGTGCTTAAATATTGTTTCCCATCTTATTCATTCTTTTTTTCTTTTGGCTTCTTGATTTCAAAAGTTTTTTTTGACATATCTTTAAATTTATTGATTCTCTTCTCATCCCTGTCTGGCCTACTGATGAGCCCATCAAAAGCATTCTTCATGTTTTTTTTTTTTTGTTTTGTTTTGTTTGTTTGTTTGTTTGTTTGTTTTAATTTTTTATTGTTGGCTGTTCAAAACATTACATAGTTCTTGATATATCATATTTCACACTTTGATTCAAGTGGGTTATGAGCTCCCATTTTTACCCCATATACAGATTGCAGAATCACATCAGTTACACATCCATTGATTTACATATACAACAGACACTAGTATGGCAATATGTAAATCAATGTTTTGTTTTTTTGTTTTGTTTTGTTTTTTGTATAATTTGTTTTATCATATCCTTTTGAATTCCTCAAAATTCTCTCTGTTACTATTACCCACCAGCTATTTCATGTTGTTCACTTCTTCCATTAGAATTCTTAGCATGTCTTTGCTCAGAATGTCATAACAACATATAATAGACTGAATGGTTTAAACAACAAGCATTTCTCATGGTTCTAGAGTCCACAAAATTCAAGATAAACATTCAGATTCAGTTCCTGATAAGGTCTCTCAGCTGGTTTGTAGATGCCCTTCTCACTGTAACCACATGTTGCAGAGAGAAAGCAAGCTCCAGTTCTTTCCTCTAATTATAAGAACTCTGATTCCATCATACTCATATACTCATGGCCTCATCTAAACCTAATTATGTCCCAAAGTCTCTACTGTCAAATACCATCATACAAGGATTAGGGCTTCAACATGAATCTGGAGGGGATGCAAACTTCCAGTTTGTAATACATGTAGTACACAACTATTTTTAAATGGCTGATATGATAAACCCAACATCCCTACCATATCTAAGTCTAGTTCTAATGTTTACTATTTCTATTTGGAGTATGCTTTTTGCCTTTTAACATATCTCATGAGTCCCCCTCCCCCTCCTTTAGAGCATTGATAGACATGATGTATCAAATAAAAGGAACTGGGGAAAAATCTGCCTTAGTATAAAGTTTTATGGTTATCCGAGCAGGACTTAGTCTCTTTTATTATTTGCTACAACTGTGGTGTAAGAGTCTAAAACTTCCTCTTGTCCTTGTTTTTGTATCCCCAGTCATCTTAGTTATTTTCTAAGATGTGGCTTGCAATAATTTTAGCTATAGTTATATAGGAACCCTACTGAGATAGTGGAAAGGTCTGGAGGGAGGGAATAGTCGTATTATTAAGTCTCCAATGTCTAGTGAGCCTGAGATGAGTTTCCACCTTCCGCCATGTTGAAGATTAGATGGGACTAGAGTTGTATATTTTTCTTTAACGAAATCATTGAGGCCTTTGTAAAACACATATTGATATGTACAAATAAAATATCTTTCCTTGAATATAGAATTTGTTCAAGAAAACACAAACTTATAGGCATATCAAAGTGGTTATTTTTTCTCTTCCTCTGATAAAAGAACAAGGAAATTTTTCTCTGATCTTCAAAATTACTACTGAGTTTTTGTGGAGGTAAAACACAAAAAGTTTGAGGCATTTCTATCTGAGCCCCCTGTAAGTTTTTAACTTTCACTGTATACTGAGTTTGGAACAATTTGTCTATTATAAAGTATTCCTACAGATACTAACTTCTTCTGCTGACTTTTATTCCTGGCCTTCTTCTCTGGAGAGCTGTCTGCATCCATTCCTCAGTCACTTCAGTTTTTAGGGCAATTGTTGATGCTGTGAATTTAAATATCTGATAAATATAAAAATAACTGTTTATTTGCAGTGTGTTTAGCCTTTTTCTTGTTGTAAGGACAGAAATAATGATTTTCAGTATTTTTACATGTCAGGCCAGAAAGCAAAAGTGTATCTGTTTGGTTTTTTAGAACTAATCAAACTACAAAATTACATACGCAGAAATTATTTGGTTTTTCAAATGAACTCTTTAGTAAATTTTGAACACAAAAAGTCACCAAAAAAGAAAATACTCTCAGAAAAAAAAACTATCCAATGTTCATTTACCCTACTATTAATTTTTAAAAAAAGACAATATCTATGTACAGCATCTGATGCCTTCTACTACTTGGTAAAAAGTCATAAATATAAAATATGTTGGGAATATACATCACTCACAATATTGTTTATTCTTTCCCTCCATGAAAGAGGGTAGCACTATGAGGAAAAGAACCAAAAGATACCCCCACATAGGGTGAGTCTTTTTGTATAGCATACTATCTTTAAGATCATCTTGAATCTTCCTTGGTTTCTCTCTTCACCTCCAAAAATATAGTTAGTCACATATATCTCTAATGATATAGATATTCATGGTCAGTAACCTTTATGCTGGGAATTGAACCAAGAGCTTTATGTATGTAAGCACATATTCTTTAACTGAGCTATACCCGGATTCCTCATGGCAAATTTATTAACATGCTTAAGTTTCTTATAGGAAAGAAGCAATTTAGACAGAGGATAAGACAAAAAAAATAATGATTTTTGCTTGATTTCTTTTTTTCTTTCTTTCTTTCTTTCTTTTTTTTTTTTTTAAGAAGTGAAGTCCAGTAGATATTCAGGGTAAGGACCATATGATAGCCACATCAAATCTACAAGTAAGCTGATACCAAAGCCCTGCACTAGTTTCTCACGCAAATAATTTAATCCTCCAGATAAATCACTTTTGAGACAATATCCCTAGCCTATTGTATAGATTTAGAGAAATTTAAAAACCTAAGGTAACACAATTAGTAAATGATTGAACCTAATTTTTAACTCATAGATGTCAGATTTTCAGCTTCATGATCTATACTGGGATTATTGATTGTGAAAGTGAGAGCATATGGTAGAAGAGTCTACATCAATAGGGAGGGTTTTCAACAGAATCAGATAAAAGGTAAAAGAAGTCAGTTAAAATTTCATGCAAATTTTTACTTCAAACACTTGTCAAAAATATCTAAAGCCTTTTTAATCTTTATTGTGAGATTCATAAGAACTGTGTTGAATTTTTTATTTGTGACTATGTTCACATTGTCTTTAAAATTAAAACAATCGCTAAATTGATATGTTTTCATTTGGAGAGTACAAAAAAATGTATGTTTGCTCTTTGGTGTTCTGTTCAGTTACTTTGAAAAGTATACTTACCAAGTTCAGTTATTTTGAAGAGTATTTACCATGTTGGAGTTCATTTGAACAATAGACTGAAAAGATTTCATGGTATGGAAAATAATTTCCTCCAACAAATCTGTGTCAATAATTCCTCTTGAAATTGGATAAACCAGCATGACATTCAGGACTGAGGTTGAGACCAACTTGTTCAAACTCAGTTTTCCCAAAGCAAAATATTATGTAGTAGCAATCTCTTTCCAAACTGTATTATACATTTCAATGTAAACTCACCAATTACATCAAATTCATTTTGTGTTCCAAATACTCATTTGTTTATCTGAGTTGCAATAAAATAGCTCTTCTTACATTCATAGAAGGTTACTCAACCTTGAACTGTGACAATCAGAACAGAGCATTTCCTAGTATGTATCATTTGCCTGCCTCCCCTAAGAATTACCCACAGCCTTTTATTATTAGATTAAATGTCACAGGAAACATATTCTTTCAGCTTAAACAGCCAGGAGCTATTATTATTCTTTTCCTAGCAAGAGAAATTTGACCTCATAACCACAAGTTTCACATCCCGCAGTGAAGCAGGCTTATCATTTAATTTACAATTAGATGACTTTAATAACACTTTTTACTTGAGGACAGAACAACAAAGCTTTAATCAGATGCCTTAATATAAAGCCCAGAATAGAGATTTTAGGATGAAAAAGAAAAGACTATTTTTTTGCTTGTTTTTCTTTTTACCTTTTATTTTTTTAATTTATGATTTGTTACTACCTTGGGGATAGGAGAAGGGAGAAGGTAGGATCTGTTACTATGGAATCTGTTACTATATTGATAATAGCCACTATATATNTAATGATTATTCAATAAATGTTAAATCAAAATTAGATATCATCCTTGTGTTAAATCTATTTATAACTTTTAGAGAGAGTTCTGTTTAATGTTTTAAAGTAGATAATTTATCTCAGAAAAATTAGTACTGACTGGAAATATTAGTTCAAGATTTTTAAGAAAAATTCATTATTACAAATAATTTAATTCCAAGACCTCAATATGCATATCCCAAGGAAGACAATAGAGTTCCGATGATATTAATCATCAACTTATCTAAAAGGCTCAATTGAATATTCAATGCATTACAGAAAGGGCAAATGTTTAAATAAATAAAATATACAATAGCTTTTCTAATCTAGGGGACTATCAATAGGAATGAGCAATACTGGCCTAATAATAACTTTTTAATGTTTTTTAAAGCAATGTTGTATTAATTGTAGCTTTAAAATAAAATAATTATTTATTACCTCAAATTGGAATATTTGTAAAGTAAATATAACTCTATTTATGTATATCACAATCAGAGTTTGAGTCTAGGACTTCTTTATAATGCACCTTTAAAAATGATTCTGAATTCATTTTGGCTACTGTAAGTTGGGAAAAAAATAATGGTGCCACTATATTGCAATTCATTCCACTGTCATTTATTTTTTAAAAAATCAATAAAATTTATAAAATACAGTTGGAGTTTTGATATCAGTAGCATTGTTAGGATGTCCACTAAAATCTGAAGCTTATAAAATATAGCAAGAATATCATACTTAATATTAGTAACCAAGATAATTCTCTTAGCCCCCACATGAGTTAAAAACTAGAAAATATGGGGGGAAAAAGAAAGAATAAAAAAAGAATAGAGAAATACAAAGAAAAAAATTCTATATTCAGGGAGGACTTTTTACCCCTAAAAGAGTTTGCTTTTTCTGAAGACTTGATAGAAACTAAAGAGCAATTTTTAATTCAGAACCATTAAGACAACAGTAAGACAACCTTAGTGAAACAGAATTCAATCTAGACTACCTTCTCTTACTTGGAATTACAATATAGTAACATTTTAAATAAGGAATTTTAAGTTAGATAACATCACATTCATAAATTATCCCTCATCCATTGTTATATTCATAATCATAGTTACTTGCAAGTTAGATATTCAGAATTACATATAAAGTAATCTCTAGTAGCTCTTTTGAGGTTCCTAATATATACTAGCCAGTGTCAGTAATTCTCTTAGTGCTAGAAAGCCAGTTCTATTTCTCAAGAATGATATACCCAATATTAGACATATTATATGAGATTAATAGTGTCTGCTTATACTGTCAAAAATGGAAAAACAGATAACCAATTACATTAGAGTTTTTCCTAGTGTATGCTTCAACAAATGTACCAGGGAACTATTTCTACTCACATTCATCTGACACCAAATGCATGGTGTCTTTTCTAATACCATTTCTGCTCTCCAACACCAGCTGAGTATCCTACAATTCACTTCCATTCAATCCTGGCACTATCTGAGTTAGCTGCAGATTCACAAGTGTCCAGTCCCACAAGACTGCCTCTACTTCATATGGTAATTGTTAATTCCCAAGTTTCCACTTACTATTACAAATTTGTTATAAAGGATACAACTCAGAGACAGCCAAATGGAAGAAAAGCACAGTGCAAAGTAAAGGGTCTGAGGATCCTCCGTGCTCTTTCAAGGAGCACCACTCTTCTATCATCTCTAGGTTGGTGTTCACCAATCCAGAAGTTCTCCAGATTCCATGGTTTTAAGGATTTTCATGGAGGATCCATTACATAGGTTATGATTGATTAAATCATTGACCATTGGTGATCAAACTCAACCTTCAGCTTCTCACCCCTCCCCAGAGGTCAGGGTGGGGCTACAATTCCAACCCTTTAATTATACCTTAGTCTTTCTGGCAACCAGTGCCACTTCCTAAATCTACCTAAAGGGCCCCCAGACTCCAGCCAATAATTTGTATATAAAGACACTCATCATTCCAGAGATTTCAAGGGTGTAGCAGTGCTGGGAATTGAAACAGGAACCAAATATGTATGTATTAAGGGACATATTTGTGAATTTCAAAACTATAATATTCTACTTGACTCTTCACCACCACCAAAACATATTGTATAATTGAAATCTGAAGAAAATATTTATTTATCTTGTGCTTGTGGTTATATTAGGCAATCTATTCAGCTTTTCCACAGAATATATCATATTTATTAAAGTTCTTTCTCTCAATACAAATAAATAGTCTCCACAAATTGATTTGAATCCGAAGCAAATCTTTTGATATAGAAATTATTTCAATGACTTCAAGCATCAAGCTTAGATTTTAGACTGGGTGTATAGAAACTTCTTAACTGACATTTTATTTCTGAAACCAACTGAGAGCAAGGACAAGAAAATAAAATAGAAATTCTGTCTTCACTAATACTAATAAATAACTTCAATATCAACTTCAAAATAAATGAAGAAGGACTACTATAGAGTTAAAAAATAGACCAAAGTGAAATAAAGGAAAATAAGAGAAGCTACTTGCCAATAAAGATCTCAAGAAGAGACTGGAAAATCAAAACCAATTGCCCTCAGTTTAGAACTTCTATAACAATGTACACAGAGAATTTCAAGAGTTTTCTGCTCCTCTGTTTTGTTTTGTTTTGTTTTGTTTTTTAATGTTTGAGTTGGACACAATAGTTTTATTTTGTTTATTTTTATGTGGTGCTAAGGATTGAACCCAACCCAGGGCCTCAAACGTGCTAGGCAAGTGCTCTACCGCTGAGCCACAAACCTTCTGTTTCTCTGTTTGAAAACACAAAGTTAAAGCTGTATCTGGTGTCACAAGTCTGTAATCCCAGTGACCCAGGAACCTGAGGCAGAGGGATCGCCATTTTAAAAGCCCACCTCAGCAATTTAGCAAGACCTTAAGCAACTTAGTGAAACCCTGTTTCAAATTTTTAAAAAATAAACAATAAAACAGGTTGGAGATATATAGCTTAGTGGTAGAGCACCCCGGGTTTGAGACCTAGGCAAAAGACAGATAGTTGATTATGAAAGAAAAGTAAACAGGTAGACAGCACTTCCCCATTAACCATTTGCTGACACCTTGCAGGAGGGGAAGGATCACACATTCTAACACAAGCTATCAAAAGGAAAGGAAACCTGAAATCTATTTAAAAAATCGATAAAAGGGGCAAGACACTGATACCACCAGTGATGAAAATAAATCGGGGCGGTGTTCTGTTTCCCCTGATGTGAAGATTGGACACCGGAAAATCGCCAAGTCAAGCATAGAAAGCAAGTTTTATTTTGAATAGAGCCCTGCTGCTCTGCTGTTTTATTTAAAGGATGGAATAGAGCTAGACTTCTGCACAGAGGAGGGGCACCAGAACTGGATATCCAAGGAAGTGGGATTTTAGTCTTCCCTTGTTCTCATGCTCTCCTTCTCACTTTATGTTGCTTCTCTCCTCTCCCCATCCTGTGTACACATAACCAATGGTAGGTCAAATGGTGGAGTGAGCCAGGCAGGAATGTAGCAGCCCGGGAGTTATTAATTAACCACTCCTACAACTCTCTGCTGGGAGAAACAATTCCTGGGGCAGGTTACCTTAGCAACAGGTTGGAGGATAAGCGAGTAGGGCTTTGGAGATGTCAGCATTTGATTTCCTTTCTTTATCAACCAGCCACCACCTTCCCAATGGGACCTAAATATTTATTATCTACATTAAATGCCTTTTGCTGCCCACCTCTTTAACAGCCCCACTCCCTCAGGTACCAGTTTTGTGGGGCCCCCTCCTCTCTGGAGGAGTCTTTCTCCCCCTTCCTCCCCATCTCTCTTGTGTTTCTTAAATAAAATTTACTTTCTACACTTGCCTCAGCATTTCTCGGGTGTTTTATCATCAACACTGGGGGAACAATCCTGATTTTTCAAGACTGGTATCAGGTTCAATCCCCAGTGTAACAGCAGCCCACTTTATGTTTTGAATATAGCCCTTGCTGCTCTGCTGCTGCAACTTATTTTTAAAACGGACATGTTTCTTTCTCTTCCTCTCTCCCTGCTCCTCCCCAATGTCTCTCCCTCCCTAATCTCAGAGGAAACAGGATTACCTTTCTTCCCCATCCTAGGCAGAGTGATCTGCTCTTGAGCACACACCTACCAAAGGAACAAAGTAATTCAGACTTTGGGGATGGCACTAGAAGATCTCAGAAATTACCATCTCCCAAATTAATAAGTGAATTCCAACTCCAATAGAGAACACATTGAATGTGGCCTTTGAATCACCTCTTTAAAAGCACACAGTTGGTTCTCTAGATGCCAGATTAGCATGAGGCAGCATTTCTCTTAGCTCAGTTACCCAGAACTCAGACAGCAAGAATAACAAGAGGTCTAGAATGAAAATTCCTGATTCTGGAGGGGTAGTCTGCCCTAGACGGAATGAGAGACTGTTTGACTTATTAATCAGATATATTTAAAAAAAAAAAAAAAAACCTTCTCTACCTGTCCACAATTCAGGAACCATCTTGGAACTGCAGCATGGCAGAGCCTAAGGAAACTGGAAACCCAGATTCGTGAGTTTGCATTTTGCTGAGGGAATATAGGTTAGAGGCAGGAGAGAGCTGGACTTTCCCAGTTCTGTGAGCCCAGAGGTTCCTGGGGACTGATGGGACTGGTTACAGAGGGTCAGAGTTAGAAGGTTGGAAGAGGGTTTGAGGGCATTTTGCTCTCAGCTCACCCAGCCAGCTGATGTGGCACCCACCGGGTTCCTGGAGCCTCCCTTGGGCTGGCACTCTCAGGACCCAGAACCAACCTGGTCCCCGACTCCCTCCACAAGACCTGCCAGGTCAGGCATCAGCCTGGTACCCAATGGGGCCTTCCAGCTCCCCAGTCCCCACTCTCCCAATTCCTCCCTAGCACCCAACCTGGCCCATTGCTTACAGTTTCTTGGGTAGCCCTCAGTTCACAGTTCCACTTGGCACTAAATAACTGGGTCTTTGGTGTAGCTGGGCCCTAAATTTCCCCACACCCCAAATAGCCACCAGACCTAAGTTAAGTGCACAGTTTCACTGACAACCACAGGTTCCAGCACCCACCCATAAGTCTCAGCACCCTCCAGCAGGTTCTGGCACCTGGCCTTGATCTGCCCCATGAAAAACAGATGACAAGCCCATCTAAATGTTGAGAAGGTAAGCTGAGAAACTTTTGAACTCCTCCGGAAACAATTGTTCAATTTTTAATTGAGTTTTTTTTTCCTTTTGTCTTTTCTTTTTCTTTTTTCCATTTTTTAAAACAACTATTTTTCATGTATCACTTTATTGAGGATTCAGATGTCTGAATAGTATATTTCAGTTTTGTTTTACATTACTTTATTTATACCTTTTTCATTCCATTTTTAATTTTTTAATTTTTATTTTACATATTTTATTTTTCTCTCCACATGTATTTTTCCCTTAATTCTCTTCTCTTTTTTCTCCTACTAACAACCAAACTTGATTTTTCCCTATTTCACTCTTCCTATAATTTTTTACTTCTATCTTTTCTCCTCCTTCCTCATAAACATATCCTACACCACTCTTATTCTCTCTTTGTCCACCACATGAAATTGCAAACCCTTTTGCAAACTTACTGTTTTTATTGTACACAATAATTGTACACATCATTTCTGTTTATTGCAACAAAAATGTAGCTGTTATAGTAGGGGCTACTTGGTTTAAGGCAATATATTGTTGGCATTGTTTGATGCTATTATTTGTCCCTGCTCTTAAAGTCATGGTACTGGAAACCTTTAGAGACACTGTAAGTCTACAGGGTAGAAACTGTACTGCCTCAGATCCATACTGCTAGATGGGTAGACACACAAACAGCATAAAGAAACAAGGAAACAAATTTCCTCAAATAAACCAAGGTGCACCAACAATAAAATCCAGTGACACCACAATGGAAGAAGTGCCAGAGAAGGAGTTTAGAATGTACATAGTTAAACTGATCCATGAGGCAAAGGATAATGTAAGGGGTGAAATCAGAGATAAAATTCAAGAGGTAAAAGAGTTAGAGATTCAGAAAAGAAATCAAGCAGATATCCTCAAAATGAAGGAATTAATAAACCAAATTAAAAATTCAGTGGAAACCATCACCAACAGACTAGACCACTTGGAAGACAGAACCTCAGGCAATGAAGACAAAATATATAATCTTGAAAACATGCAGAAAAGATGTTAAGAAACCATGAACAGAACTTCCAAGAAGTATAGGACAATATGAAAAGATCAAAGTTAAGACTTACCAGAATAGAAGAAGGTGCAGATACAAAGGAAGGCACAATCTTTTCAAAAAAATGAATATAAGAAAATGCCCCAAACCTACTGTATGTATATATGTGATTGCATGACCAATATGATTCTGCAACATGTATACTCAGAAAAATGAGAAACTATATCCTCTCTATGTATGATATAACAAAGTGCACAAATGCATTCTACTGTCATGTATAACTAATTAAAACAAATTTTAAAAAAATTTTTAAAAAAGGCTTACAGGACCCCAAATGTACAAAATTACAACACACCCACACCAAAACTTTACATTATAAAATGCCTAACATACAGAATGAGAATACAATTTTAAATCCTGCCAGAGAAAAATGGAAGGTCACATTTAGAGGGAAACCAACCAGGATTACAACTGATCTCACAATCCAAACCCTTAAAGGTAGGCTGTCTTGGAAAAAGAAGAAAATAGATGCCAAACAAGAATACTATACCCAGCAAAATTAAGCTTCAGATTTGAAGATTAAATAAAAACTTTCCATGACAAACAGAAGTTAAAAGAATTCACAACTAGAAAGTGTATACTACAAAACATTCTGAACAAAATATTCCATGAAGATAAAATGAAAAAAAAAAGTGAAAACCAGCAAAGGGAGGAACTACACTAAAGGTATAAACAATCAAAGGAGAAACAAATTCACATTAAAAACCAGAAATAAACCAAAATGACCAAGCATACAAATCATATCTCAATAATAACCTTGAATGTTAACAACCTAAACTCATCAATCAAAAAACAAATGCTGGCAGATTGGATTGAAAGGCGAGACCCAATAATATACTGTCTCCAAGAAACTCACATCATAGGCAAAGACATCCACAGACTGAAGGTGAAATGATGAGAAAAAAAAAAAACATATCACTCACATAGATCTCCTAAAAAAACAGGGGTTTCTATCTCATATCAGATAAAGTGGACTTCAAGCCAAAGTTAATCACAAAGGACAAAGAAGGACATTTCATACTGTGTAAGTGAATTATACTACAACAAGACAGAAAAATTATAAATATTTATGCCCCAAACAATGGAGCATCTATGTACATCTCAATTTCAAGAACCAAATAGACCACAACACAATAACACTGGGTGACTTTAATATACCTTTCTTTCTACTGGATAGATCCTCCAAGCAAAAACTAAGCAAAGAAACTATACAAATAAATAATGCAATCAATAGTTTAGACTTAACAGACATATGTAGAATATTTCATCCATCAATGAGCAAATATAGTTTCTTCTCAGCAGCATATGGATCCCTCTCCAAAATAGACCGTATCTTATTCCATAAAGCATTCTATAAGATCATAATGGAATGAAATTAGAAATCAATGATAAAATAAAAAATAGAAACTACACCAACACATGGAGACTAAATAATACACCATTGAACAATAAATAGGTAGCAGAAAAAAATCAGGGATGAAATTTAAAAATACTTAAAGGTAAATAAGAACACTGATACAATATATCAAAATCTCTGGGACACTATGAAGGTAGTGCTAGGAGGAAAGTTCATTGCACTGATCCCATTCATAAAAGAATAAAAATAAACAAATAAATGACCTAATATGACATCTCAAAGCCCTAGAAAAAGAAGAATAAATTAACATGAAAAGCAGTAGAAGACAGCAACTAGCTGAAATCAATGAAATTGAAACAAAAGAAACAATTCAAAAAAAGTTGCCAAAACAAAAAGTTGGTTCTTTGCAAAAATAAATAAAATTGATAAACCCTTAGCCACACTAATGAAGATAGAAAGAAAACACTAATTACTAAAATTTGTCATGAAATAGGAAATATCACAATGGACAACACTGAAATACAGAAGATAATTAGAAACTATTTTGAAAATTTATACTCCAATAAAATAGAAAATCTTTAAAAGACATTGAAGAATTTCTAGAGACATATGCAGTATGCAAACTGAATCAAGCTGATATAGATAATTTAAACAGACCAATTTCAAGTAAGGAAATTGAAGTTGCCATCAATAGCCATCCAACCAAGAAAAGCCCAGGACCAGATGGATTCACAGCTGAGTTCTACAATACCTTCAAAGAAGAACTAACACCAATACAACTAATACCAATTGTGACCCTTTCAAACTCATTCTTTGAGACTTGTATCCTTGATACCAAAATCAGACAAAGGCACATCAAGGAAAAACAATTTCAGACCAATATCCCTAATGAATATAGATGCAAAAATTCTCAATAAAATTTTGGCAAATCACATACAACAATATATTAAAAAGATAGTGCACCATGATCAAGTGGGGTTCATCCTAGGGATGCAATTTCGGTTTAACATATGGAAATCAATAAACATAGTTAATCACATCAAAAGACTTAAAAACAAGAATCATATTATCATCTCAATAGATTCAGAAAAAGCATTTGACAAAATACAGCACCTCTTCATGTTCAAAACAATAGAAAAACTAGGAATAGTAGGAATATACCTCGACATTGTAAAAGCTATATATGCTAAACCCAAAGCCAACATCGTTCTAAATGGAGAAAAATTGAAAGCATTCTCCCTAAACTCTGGAACAAGACGGGAATGACCTCTTTCATCACTTCTATTCAATATAGTCCTTGAAACTCTAGCCAGAGAAATCAGACAAATAAAAGAAATTAAAGGGATACAAATAGGGAAAGAAGAACTCAAACTATCACTATTTGCTGAAGACACGATTCTATATTTAGAAGATTAAAAAAAAAACTCCACCAGAAAATTTCTAGAATAAATGAATTCAGCAAACTAGCAGGATATAAAATCAATATCCATTAATCAAATGCATTTCTATACATCAGTGATGAATCCACTGCAAGACAAATTAGGAAAACTACCCCATTCACAATAGCCTCAAAAAAATAAAATAAAATATTGGGGAATAAACCTAATAAAAGAGGTGAAAGATCTCTACAATGAAAACTACAGACACTAAAGAAAGAAATTAAAGAAGAACCTGGAAGATGGAGAGCTCTCCCCTGCTCTGGACAGGCAGAATTAACATTGTCAATATGGCCATACTACCAAAAGCGTTATACAGATTTAATGCAATTCCTATTAAAATCCATATTTCTTCATAGAAATAGAAAAAGCAATCATGAAATTTATTTGGAAAAATAAGAGACATAGTATAGCCAAATAAATCCTTAGCAAGAAAAGTAAAGCAAGAAGCATCACAATACCAGACATTAAATTACACTACAAAGCCATAGTAACAAAAACGGCATGGTATGGGCACCAAAAAGACAAGACCAATGGTACAGAATAGAAGACACAGAAACAAACCCACATATGTACAGTTATCTCATACTAGACAAAGGCACTAAGAACATACATTGGAGAAAAAAATACCCTCCTCAACAAATGGTGCTGGGAAAACTGGAAATGTGTAGCAAAATGAAATTAAACCCCTGCCTCTCACCTTGTACAAAACTGAGCTCAAAGTGGATCAAGTAATGACACACGAGAACAGAGACCCTGTGCCTAATAGAAGAAAAAGCAGGCCAAAATCTTCACCATATCAGCTTAGGTGACTTCATTAACAAGACCCCCAAAGCACAAGAAGTAAAATCAAGAATCAACAAATAGCATGGAATCAAACTAAAAAGCTTCTTCAGAGCAAAGGAAATGATAACGTGAAGAGAGAACCTACAGAATGGGAGAAAATCTTTACCACATGCACCGGCAGCTCAGATGGAGCATTAATCTTCAAAATATATAAAGAACTCAAATAACTTAACACCAAAAAAAAAAAAAACAAATAACCCAATCAATAAATAGACTAAGGAACTAAACAGACATTTCACAGAAGAAATACAGTTGATCAACAAATATATGAAAAAATATTCAACATCTCTAGCAATTCGAGAAATGCAAATCAAAACTACGTTGAAATTTCATCTCACTCTAGACAGAATGGCAATTATCAGGAATGCCAGCAACAATAAATGTTGGCAAAAATGTGGGGGAAAAGGTACACTCATTGCTGGTGGGACTGCAAATTGGTGCAACCACTATGGAAAACAGTATGGAGATTTTTCTGAGGAGAAAACTTGGAATGGAACCACCATTTGACCCAGTTTTCCCACTCCCAAAGGACTTAAAAAGAGCATACTACAGTGACACAGACACATCACTGTTTACAGCAGTACAATTTACATTAGCTAAAATGTGGAACCAACCTAGGTGCCCTTCAACAAATGAATGAATAAAAAAATGTAGTATACATACACAATGGAATATTACTCAGCCTTAAAGAAGAATGAAATTTGCCAGTAAATGGATAGAGCTGGAGAATATAATGCTAAGTGAAATAAGCCAATCGAAAAGAATGAAAGGGCAAATATTTTCTCTGATATGCGGATGCTAATTCACAATAGGAGTTGGGGGGATCTGGAATAGAGGTACTTTGGATTAGATAGTGGATAGTGAAGGGAGAGGACGGGTTATATGGGTAGGTAGGATAGTAGAATGAATCAGACATTATTACCCTATGGGCATATATGATTACATAACCAGTGTAACTCTACATCATGTACAATCAGAAGAACGAGAAGTTATACTCCATTTATGTATGATGAGTCAAAATACATTATACTGTCATGTATAACTAATTAGAACAAATTTTTTTTAAAGCACACTATTCCTGTTGATGGGCAGAATCACAGTCTTTGGGACAGAAGTTGTCTGTTTCTCCTTGGCCAGCAAAGCAATAAAACTTCTTTTTCCTTTTTCTCAAAACTGTCCTCATTATTGGATTGGCATTGGGAACAAGGACTAAGATTTCAGTAATACCAGTCCCAAAACAAACAACGTGAAACTACAAATTTTCAAGGTAGACAAAAATGACTGATGAAATACATAGATACCTTTAGTACTGTAGCAAAGTAGAGAACAAATTATGAGCAGATAATACACTGAAGGCAGTTAATACACTATAGACACTTAAGGAGTTTGGGAAATTTCACCTTAAAATAGGACACCCTAGAATGCTGATTATCTTAAATTAAATGCACTTGGACAACAAAAGATGCTGGAAGATGCTTTAATATTTCCTTGTCTGTGTAAAAACAGGACCCACCAAAGGAAAAAAAATAATTACTTTTGGTCTTTTATCTCACTTTTCATTAACTTACATCTGCAGGAAAGGAACTAAAGAATGCACCCACACCTTGACAGGTTTTGTTACAATCTTTTGTCCATCTTCTAGTCCTATTCAACTTCCAGAGAAAAGCATTTGCTAACTATGATCTGAACATTGGGCCCATTCATTCCCCTAAAACGTTATCAGCCCTCAAAACTGTCATGTTACCCATCCCTCCCTTCCCTGTGAAAAAGAATCTCTGAGCATCTGGATCTCATTGAACTACTGAATAATCACACTCCTATGAGTGTCCCCCATGCGTGTTTATTAAATACATTTATAGATATTCTTTTTTCTACTAGTCTATTCTCTATTCATTCCAGCAAACCGTCACAGGGTGAAAAGGAAGCTTTCCCTTTGCCCCTACAATGCCTACAGCCCCAACTTGGTCAACTAAAAATAAGACAAGGATAAACTATTACACATACACTGTTCACTCCATGGAACTCACTGAGTCAGGGAGATTTCCTTATAACCCAGATCCCATGATGACCATTCCTCTGTACTATTTATTCTGCAATGCCTGGTCCTAAAACAGGGTGGTGCTGGGGATTGAACCCAGGGATTCACACTTGTTGGGCAAGGGCTCCACTACTGAGCCACATCCCCAGCCCTTTATTTAAATTTCCTTGAGAGGAATATGATCAGAGGAACTATAAGATGTGCTCACTACATCAAGTTTGGGGGGTCTGGTTGTTTTGTTTTATTTCTTTGTTTTGCAGTACTGGGAAATAAGCCCAGATCCTCCCATATGCTGGACAAATGCTCTACCACTAAGCAATATCTCCAGCTTTTATTTTTGCTGTTGTTGTTGTTGGTACAGGATCTCACAAAGTTGCCCAAACTTGTCTCAAACTTTTCATCCTCCTGCCTCAGAATCTCCAGTAGCTGGGAAGCTGGGATTGCAGATGTGCACCCCCATGCACAGCTCAAGCTTTTATTTAAAAAAAAAAAAAAAAACTACAGTGAATAAAATTTCATGGCAGCAAGCAAGAGACAGAGTCCAGAAGCAATTCCATGAATACAATGAAGCAACTTGCACAGAGGTAGCGTTGCCAATATGTGGGGTAAAGGGAAATTGTTCAATAAATTTCATGCAAACAATAGGGGGAAAGGAAAATAAGAATTCAATATCAATTCTTACACAAAAATTAATTCCAGGGGTATTAGCAATTTAAATGTAAACATCAAAGCTACAGCTACAATATCTTTCACAGGAAAAAAAGCATATTTCATGACCTGGAGGTAAGAAAGGAATTTTACAAGCAAGATGTAAAAAAATTCAAATTCTAAGGAATAGATCAACACATAGTGCTTCATTAAAATCAAAATCACTGTGTTTATTCATTAAAAACACCAAAATGAGAGTTCGTTTATAACCTACAAGCTAAGAGAAGTTAACATGGTAACTGACACAACTGGTGAAAATCCATAAGGAATGCCTTCAGGTCGATATGAAAATTATAATTAATCCAGTAGAAAATTTGAAGAAAAAAATAAGTATTGTTAATGCCAGCTTAAATGAAGAAAATATAAATATGGAAATAAATGATCAAAATATACTCAATTGCACCAACAATAAGGAAAACACAAATTAAAATGATAATGGTCAATATTTTTCCCTGACCATAATAGCAAAACTTTTTAATCTGATAATATCTGTACTGAACATGAGGAACATTTTCATTACATAAAAGAACAGGGGACCTTGGGAGCCATCAGGCACTGATGATGGGGGGTATAAATAGATACAGCCACTTTGGAAAATGATTTCACATTCTCTCAAGCTGTTCATATATAGAATCAAGCAATTTCAACTGAGGTACATAACCCGGAGCATTGGACTCAAATTTTTCTTAATGTATTCCCTAAATACTTTTTAAAATTTCTATAATCCCTTTCCCATTTTTAAATTGACCACTGCTGTTAATCAGATGTTTTTATAGTTCTAAAAGATGTCATTTCCTGTTTAATGAAAATATGGCCTTTTTAAATTACACTGCTAAATACCTTTATAAATGTGGCTAAATACTCTAAACATAAGAATATATTTTACCCCCATTCTTTATTTTAATATGCATAATCAAACACTTATAATATTCAGGATTTAACATCTGTCCTTATTCTCCTTGAATTCACATCTCTGTTCAATTTCCTTCACATAATTTTGTCCTAACAGAATGTAATTTATACTTGAAAGTCTTTCCATAAAAATATTATGCCAATTTACAAAGTAAGAAAATCATAAGTAGAGAAACATAAGTGAAAAATTAAAAGGAAAAAAAAAACAAGAAAACTCCTCCAGTCAAGATGATGAAATTGACTTAGCTTTCCTATTCCTTTCACTACATACAACCAAGAACTCTGATACCGTTATGTGAAAAACACATAAGGGAGAATGGATGGTAGGAAGATGACTGTCTATGGAACATAAGGCCAAGGAATGACACCATGGTTGGTTCCCTGTGTTTTCATTGGAACTCATATACCCTAGACTTGGAGCTGAGGAAGCTGGCAAACAGGAAATGCCAACAGAATCATACAGAAAGACGCCCTGGCCCTGGGTTCACCCCCCACTGCTGGGTAAAAATAAAATTTAAAAAAATTCCCAACAAAAGCCTGTCTGGCCAAAGAAGGAAGAAGAGGGTGCCTAGCAAGGCCAACAACTAACCCCTCTACTCCATTAAACAGATGTTTTTTAAAAGAAGAAAACACACTACCCACCTCAACCATGATAGGGAAGACCAAGTGAAAAGACTTGTTCAACCTACCAAGGTATCCAAGTTCACCCTAACCAGGTTGCTTCTGAGATCAAGAAGTAGGAAGCCCATCCTTGCATCTCTTTCAGCCAGATATAAGCCTCCCCCTTTGAAGTCAGGAGGGACCACCAGGGAAACTGGAAGTCTCAAATCCCCAGTCCCACCAAGCTGCAAGCAGAGGTCTCCCTGCACCTCAAGTGCAACGGAGCACACTGCTGTGAGTAGCCTGTACTTCTCTTTCCATCTGGCAGTAACAAGGAAGAGCTTCCCCTGCTAGAGTGGTATTACATAAATACAGGTAAAACAGGTTTACGGAAAGCACAATTAAAAATCACTTGTCATACCAAGAACAAAGATGATCTCAACTGAATGAAAAAATAATAAGCGCCAACGACTGGATGACAGGGTTGTTAGATTTTAAAGCTGCCATGATTGAAAAAAAAAAAAAGCTTCAAAACATTATAAAAAGAAAATAGAAAACTTCAGCAAAGAAATATAAATTCTCAACAAAGAAAAAGGGAAAACCAAATGGGAATTTTAAAATTGAAAAATTTTTTAAATCTAAATAAATCCTCAGAAATTGGGATCAACAGAAGAATGGAAGAGAAAGAGAAAAGAATAAGAGAATTTGAAAATTAAACAATAGAAATTACTCAATCTGAAAATAGATAAAATAAACTAAAAACAAAAAATAAAGCAATATTTCAGGTGGATTTTAAATCTTCTCGCCACAAAAATATATGTGTGAAGTAATACAAGATTTAGCCATTCCACAAATATTACAAAACACAATGTCATATACCATAAATACATAAAATTTTTACTTGTTAATTTAAAAACATAGAAAGAAGAAAAATGTAAAACAATTGACAGAACTAAGAAATGCAGATTCATAATTACAGTTGAATATTTCAGGATTTTTTTTCAATATTTCTTTCTAAACATTTGATAGAACATCTAGACAGAAAATCATTAAGAATATAAAATGACAGCACCATCAATCAATAGCTCTAATTGACATTCATACAACACACCTCTCAACAACAGCGGATACTCATGTTTTGCAAGTGCCCATAGCACATTTACAAAGAAAGAACATATCCTAGACTCTTGTGCACCACATTACTTATCTTTGAATGTGATACATCTGTGTAGACTAGAAGAGACTGAGTTAAATGGTATTTATGCCAGAAAATGTGCATGCTTCCTCTTCTTTTTTTTTTCTTTTTTTTTTTTTTTTATTGTGGGTTGTTCAAAACATTACAAATTTCTTGACATATCATATTCCACACTTTGATTCAAGTGGGTTATGAACTCCCACCTTCACCCCATACA
>NW_026000057.1:16764748-16776570 GCF_001458135.2 Marmota marmota marmota | reverse complement strand
GGCAACCAAAGCAACGGGTGAGTCCTGACCGGCCCTCAGCAGGACCCGGACCGAGAAGCAGTTTCCGTGGGCTCCTAGCCCTGGGCCAGGGCAGTTCCGGGAGCCAGAACTCGGCCGCTCCGTGCTCGGTGTAAGCTCCGATAAGAGTAGGCTCCAAGAAGCAGTCCCCGCGGGCTCAGTTCCGGGAGCCGGAATTCGGCTGCTTAGTGCTTGGTGTATGCTCTGATAGGAGCAGGGTCCAAGAAGCAGCCTCCGCAGGCTCCCCAGCCCTGGGCCAGGGCGGTTCCAGGAGCCGGAACTCGGCCGCCCCGCGCTCGGTGTTCGCTCCGATAAGATCAGGTTCTAAGAAGCACCCAGGCACTGAACCCTAGCAATCTGTCTGCAAGCCGCAGGCGAATGGCAGCCTGAAATTACCTGTTCTATGGCTGAATGAGCTGCCGTCAGTCGAAAACAGGTATGGTGACGTCAGCTTTCCAACATGGTGGCTGCTGGCCTCCTCTGTGGTCTGACCGGTGTGGAGAACCGAGATGGACCGCTTCCTTCCCCCATCTCGAACTCAGAATTCAGCCCTGAGTACGGTGCTTGCACGGCTGGCAGAAACTGCAGCGCTGTATCCCTGCGTCACTATCTCCTCGTTTCCCAGAGCGCGCTGCAGACTCTAGCCGTGGGGCGATTTGCTGAATAAGCAGTGTTACCCTCCGTGCGACAAACCTCTCGCGTTTGAGTCCCCGTAGCCGATCCTTGTGCGATGGAAATCCTTCCTCCAGGTTCCGGAGCACCCCACTACTGCTGGAAATTCCTAACAAGATATCCTTTAGCCGTCCTGACTTGTCATACTCCCACACAGTGAAGCAGCACACGGGGACAATGCACTCCCCTTGCCGCCATCTTCCTTCTCCTCCGCATGCTTCCTCTTCTGCTAAGCTAGTATACACAGCTGGAAGAACTGAGCTAGGTTTGTTATGGTCTTGCTTCAGTTTCCTCTGGAAAAGGATGCTTCACCAGAATTTTTCCTACCCATCTCACAGGGCGAAGGAGTATTTTACCTTTCTGCAGCTGCAGTATGCCTTCATCTGTTCCTTGGGGGTGACAGCATTTGTTTTCTCTCCCCCATTATCTTAAATCTTTTTGCCATTTGAGAGAAGGATCTAGGAGGAGTTTTTTCTTCTCCCATAGACACTGGCATTCCCCTCCTCCACACCTCAATACTGAGTTGTCTTTTTCAAATCCTACTAATTTTTCTCACATGCACCTCTCTAGCAAGCTTTGGAGACAAATCTGAAAGTAAATGCAAACACTTGTTTGGTCTGAGACTCCCAAACCATCAAACTTTTTAGTGAATTCTCTCTAATAGCACATACCGTGCTGTTAGCACATGCAGTGCCCAAAATCTTCTCTCCCATGATCCACCACTCCTGAGCTTTGCTTGCACTTCACCTCTCCTTGACACTCTCTGCCTTTCTTCAGATTTCAGATAATTTGTTTATTAGATTTGTTGTGTTGTGCTGGGGATCGAACCAAGTGCCTCACACGTGCTAGGCAAGCACTCTAATACTGATAACCCCACCCCAGATAATTTGAATATCCTATTATATCAACTCTCTGATGAGCTCAAAAGAAAAAGTTATGGTTTTGTAATTTATCTGATTTTCTTCTTCTTCTGAGTGTGGAGCATGCTTTAGATTTTTATATGCTAGGCAGATGTGAAAACTCCAGTTTCCAATTTATGATTGAAATGTATGATGTTTAAGTTACTAATTATGCCACTCCTTCCATAAAACCTCATTTTTTATTAGTATTCTGAATGATTTTGTCCTTTCAAATATAATCTTCCTACAAACTTCTACAGAGTCAATACAAAAACCAAAATTTTTATGAGATAGGATTATTTTAATTGATCTCTTTAGGTTACCTTGAAATCTAAATTTAAGTTTGCAACTTAATTTAAAGTGAGAAATTAATTAAAAACTTAACAGTATTCATATTTCACTTTGAAATCTTGTTTGCTAGACATGTAAAATGAAAGCTCCTGTATCATTTAAAGAATGTGCAAAAAAATAATCAACATTTTAAAATTTTAAAAGCTAGAAAATTTATATTCAAACTCACATAAGCAAAATCACCGATAGTTTAAATATGATTATGAACAAAATAGTAGAATTTTGGTTAAGTATAGCAGAATTGAGGGAAATTTTTTAATATGTAGTGATTGCTATTTCACTAACATATAAGTAGTTTTGTGATTCTCTAGCCTATTCCCTCAGTAATGTATCAACTTTAGCTAATGTTTCTAACTTACTAATTATGCAATACCTTCCATAGAACCACCAGTAACCAAAATTGAACATTCTCATAAGGTCATTACACTACTTCCATTAAAGCCATCAAATATTCCACTATTTTTTTTTAAGTTACTAATTATGCAATTTCGTCCACAGAACCACCAGTAACCAAAATTGAACATTCTCATAAGGTCATTGCACCAACTTTCACTAAAGCCATCAAACATTCCTGAGAGAGCTAAAAATGGTAAATTCATCAAATTAGACATTCAACAACATATTTTACATTCTTTGAATTTACTGAACATGAATTGATTTGTGAACTACATATTAAGTAAATTGTCCATTTTAGAAAATTGAATACTGGCCAATTACCTTCTTCTATCAAAGCTTCAAATATTAGAAACAACCTAAGCATCTATCAATAGGGAGGGATACATTAACTACATTATAAACTATCCATAGAGCTCAAGTCTCTGAAAAGCAGTGGTGCAATTTCAAATGAATGGGCATGAACTAGTCTTCAGTAAATAAGGAGAAAAAGCAGTTATTGCCTATATATAATTCAGTGATTCTAAAAGTGTGAACCCCAGACAAGCATCATCAGCATCATCTAGGAACTTGTTAGAAAGGCAAATATTCATTTCTCAACCCTAACTTCCTGAATCAGAAACCCTGAGAGTAATACGTAGCATATGTGTTTTAACAAGCCTTCTAGGTGATTGTGAGACATGTTAAAGTTAGAAAATCACTGCTGTAATTAAAGAAAAGCATTGCACACATCAGTGAAAACACACACAGAAACATGCATTCATATCCTTCTAGATACACAGGCCATCCTCCTAAAATACATAGAAATCTTTGAGGGTTCCCCCCCTCAAAGGTAATAAAACAGAGACAATAGGGGCAAAGGATTGGAGGCAGGAGAAGCTTGTAGTATAAAACATTCAACTATTTGAATTGGTTTTCCACGAACACCTTTGACAAAAAGATAATCTTTCAAAAAATTTTTTCAAGTTTAAACCTGAAGATATGTTCTAAGTATTGTTCATATAAATATTTTTTCATTGAATTTCCATATTGAAATGAAGGAAAATTAAAATTACAGACTACTTCTTTCTTACAGTAAACATACTGTGTCAGCTTGTTTTTCATCACTGTGACCAAAATACCTGACAAGAACAACTTAGAGGAGAAAAAGATAATTTTGGCTGACAGCTTCAGAGGTCTCAGTGGCACCACTGCTGTAGGCCTGAAGTGAGATAAAATATCTAGGAGAAAGGGCATGGTGGAAGAAAGCTGTTCAGCTCATGGAAGTCGGAGAGCAGAGAGAGGGGGAGGAGCCAAAGACAGATATAGTCCCCAAGGCCATGCCCCAGTGACCTACTTCCTCCAGCCATGCCCCATCAGCCTACAGTTACCACCCATTCATTCAGTTCTCCAATGGGTTAATCCATTTGCTGCATTAATCCACTAATAGGTTATAACCCTAATTATTGCCCAAAAGCCCCACCTCTGAAACTTGCTGCATCTGGCAGGGATCATGCTTTCACCACATGAGCTTTTGGGGGTGTGTTCCAGATTCAAACCATAGGTTTGAACAGATAGCAGGTTACAATCAAGGTACATTTCTCACTATCTGGAACTTGAAACCAATAAAGTAATGTGTTGACTTAAATTAACTGTCATGCTATTACCTTCTTAAAGATACCACCACATGACATTTTAAGAAATGTCTATGCAAGGTAGAAAATTATTCATAAAATGTTTCAAAGTAGGTATCTACAGACCACAATTTTAAAAGGAATACAAAGTACCACATGCATAATTCATCTCCTCCACACTGTAGTGAACTTGGCAGTAATCTCAATTGAAACTTACAAAGATGAGCTTATATTGTCTCTGAAGGCAAAAGGCTCCATTTATTTTTCCGATATATAAGGTTCTTTAATTTGTACAAAATCTTTCAAAATGTTTGAAATACGATATATAAGAATATCTCTATAGACTTCTTTCCATTTTCAAAGCATTCCAGAAAGTCAACTAATTATTATCACCATTACAAAACTGCATTTAAGATATTTCTGCATTTCAATATGATTTTCCTTTTGAAATAGTAAGAAAATTAAGCCTCAGATTTTAAACTACAAATTAGGTAAATTGTTGTGTGAAGACAAAAACTGAAAAAAAAAAATCCAAGTCATTCTGATTATAAAGTTCTCTTTATACAAGTCCTGTTTTGGTTTTAAAATACATACATAAGTTTGTAATATTTCTCCTATTGAACGTAGGCTAGACCCTGCAGCTCACATCTAATGAATGGAACCTCATGGAAGTTATGTGATACTATTTCTGATATTAGGTTATTAAAAAGTATTATCTTACACTTAAGGTGCAAATTTTTAAAATCTCTTTTTTAGATCATTTGATCTTGGAAAATTCACCTGCCTCATTGTGAGGACATGCAGGAAGTTGATGGACAGTTCCACATAGTAAGGAATTGAGGTTTCCAGCCAAAAGCTAGCAAAGGCCTGAAGTTTGACAATACCAAGTGAGTGAGCTTGAAAGCTGATCCTCACCTTGCCTGTCTCCAGTCTAGCTTTCAGATGGCTGCAGACCTGGCCAATAGAGTAGCCCCCCTTATCTATGTGGTATATATACCAAGACTCCCAGTGGATACCTAAGACCATGGCTACTGCCAGAGCCCATGATTCAGTGCTTTCTGGTGCAACACATTGCCTTCCATCAGAACATACTTTATGTTTCTGTCTTCTACCCACAAATTTAATGTCTTTTCCATCTTAACGGAAGACTTATCATGCACTGTGGACATAACTTTTGCAGTCTGAGTTAATAGAAAAACTAGCAAAAACTTATTTCTGCTTCTTCACAATTTCATGGAGAGAAGATTCATTCTTACATAGATTTTAGCAACCTCATCATATGATTTTTTTTTCTATTCTTATTAAGTAGAGAATTTTCAACTATTAAGTAAAAAAGCTTATCTGAACACAAATACTGCAATGCCATAGCAAGCAGTCTAAAAATTAAGACAGTGATTAACTAATAGGTAAGGACCGTATAGAGCACACAAAGACTGGACAAAGGAATGATTTGTGTTCTAGCTGGAATGGAGTGGGAAGATCCAAGATTTCAGAATGGCACACAATTTAAAACCTATGAATTTCTGGAACTTTCCATGTAATTTCTTTGAACCAAGGTGGACTTGTAGGTTATTGAAACTGCAGAAAGCAAAACCACTCATGACTTACAGAAACTGTGAGATAATAAACATTCATTGTTTCAGGATCCCAAGTTTTGCTGCAATTTGCTGTGCAGCAAAAGATAATATAAGCCCTAGACAACATCATCAGTTAAATATCATGAGCATGCATTTTTATTTCCCCAACATACCTTGCTTTGTGGAATCAGTCTTTCCCACTCCAAATAGTAGTGTTCATTCCAAGTCACTGGTATGGCTCACTTTTCCACTCTCCTTGGCCAAGAGACCCAGAATCAACACAGCAAATCAGGGAATGCCCTATAATTCAGAGTGATCACTTCAGAGCTGCACATGAAAGTTAAACTGGAACCAATTAGAATTCTCAACAAAAAACTTTTTGCCTATCCTTACTCAGTAGAGAACTTTCAAGTTCTCATTACTTCCTTTTATTACATGAAGTACTTCATGGTTTCCCTAGAATATTTCAATTGCTGGCATCATTACTGGGACTATTGGTAAGTAAAATAGGGTAATCTGAACTCTGCAATACCACAAGCCATCAAATAGCTGAGACAGCTATTAAGTTACCAATAGGGAAATAGAGTATACAGCATGGATGTGCTGGACAAAGGATAGTCTGACAAAGGGTAGAGGTTTCCAGAAAGATGTTCAACTTTCTTCTGAGATAAGTATTCTAAATTTTGTATAAGCACAAAGGTGCTGTGTCATTTTTTTCACACCAGTGAGAGATGTTCTGAAAAAGGAAGATGATCAGATACAGGAAAGTAAACAAACATGAGATGGAAAGAAGGTATGTTTCATCACGTTGTTTAAACTTCTGGATGCTATTATCTATCTTGAACGTCCCACTTAGATGAGTTCTTACTGCAGCTACTTACGTCTGAATAAGTTCTAATATATTTCATAAATTTTATGAATTAAAAATATACCTAAGGCCCATGCTTCTAGCCATGATGTGATAATAGAAACCAGTTTTTTAAACCCTCATCATAAACAACTAGAAATGAAAAAAATGTATGTAAAATAACAATTTTTAGACATTAGACAAATCATTATGAGAGAGTGATTCCTGAAAAAGGCAAACAAGGGAAAAGAGTCTTAAAATTACCCCTAGCCTTCAGTCTGCTGTTTCTAGTCCTTGGCGAGGAATGCCAGATTAAGAAAAAATCCTGAAAGCTTTCCTAAATTGAGGAAGCAGAATTGAGAATATGGGGAATCCAAAGCATGCAGGAGTATGCTACAGAGAGAAAGAGAACTCTGAAAATACATACTGGATTTCCTAAAAGTCTTCAGATGAGTATATTCTTAGCACACACATGTGAGGTCTAAGACTGGTGAAGCAATTCCAGAGATCGTATCATGTCAGGAAAAATTCCTGGTCCCAACCACAAGTAGGCAGAAATCTCTTAATGTATGAGAATGGGGTCATATATTCACAAGGGATTTCTCTCAGTAATGGAATGAAACCAGTTACAAGCTAAAGGCCACTCTGGTGTTTCCATGAAATGAGTCAAGTGAACATACAAGGAAAAATTGTAAAAAAATAAAATAAAATTCTACAATCAAACAATAAAATATTCACAAAATTATCCTAGTCAATCTATTTCAACATTAGTTTGGAAATCCTAGTCAGTGCATTCAAAAATAAGAAAGTAAAAAACACACAGATTGGGGGGATATATAAAATCCTCTTTATTCACCAATGACAGGAGTATGTATGTTGAAAATCTCAAGAAATCTGCAAAAAAAAGAAAAAAAAATCTCCTCGAGCTAATTACAGAGTTCAGTGAGGTTGGGAGGTCAATAAACAAAAGTTAATTGTATTTTTATAAATTGTCAATATGCATTTAGAACTTAAAATTTTTTAACTATACCATTTAAAATACTATAGATAAATTTGACTGAATACATAATATGATCTGTACACTAAAACATTGTTAAAAGAAACTTGAGTAGATGAAGTATCAAAATATAACATTTTCATAGGTCATCAAGACAATTTACTGGTAAGATTTCATTCTTTCAAAATTGATGTATAGATTCATAGCTATCTCCAAAAGGAAAGCACGAGGAGTCACTGCCACCGCCACCAGAACAGCAGTGCTGGACTGAGAGCACCCAGCCCCTACCCGGTCCTGCAGCAGCATTCTCAGACTTGTTCCAACAATCTGTCAAAACATGGTGATTACTATGAAGCTTTAGGTGTGCAACGACATGCCACACCTGAGGATATCACAAAGGACTATTGGAAACTGGCACTAAAGTGGCATCCAGATAAAAATCCTGAGAATAAAGAAGAAGCAGAGAGAAAATTTAAACACATAGCTGAGGCATAGGAGGTGTTATCAGATGCTAAAAATGGGGGATTTATATGACAAAGAAGGCTTAAATGGTAGAGGTGGAGGTGCAAGTCCCTTTGAGTTTGGCTTCACTTTCCCAAACCCTGATGATGTCTTCAGGGGGTTTTTTTGGTGGAAGGGACCCATTTTCGTTCAACTTCTTTGAAGACCCATTTGAAGACTTTTTTGGGAATCAGAAACCAAAAAATGGGCTTGTTTTTCTCTCCTTTCAGTGGGTTTTCATCATTTGGAGGTGGATTTTCTTCATTTGATACAGGGGTCACTGTATTTGGGTCACTGAGTCACAGTGGCCTTACTTAATTTAACAGAAATATAGTTTAACAGAAATGTTAACAGAATTAACAGAAACATTATTTTTGTTTTTGGTTTTGTTTTGTTTTTAAGATTTCAAAGGAACTCGACTTTCAGTATAATTGTTCCTAAAGTATTTATAAACTGCTTATGGAACCCCCTATTTTGTCACAGACAAATTGGGACCACACAATAGGACCTTTTTTTTTTTTGGTCTTTAAAATTGTTATAATCTTTGTATGTACTTTGCTTTTTTATTAAACATAATCCAAGGTGAGCCTTGACTTTGAGTTAGTGGTAGGACAAGATTGTATCCTAACACCAGGATGGATCTGCTTTCCATTCTGTTTGAAATGTGAGCCAAATACAGCCTGCTGTGAGCTAACATTGCCAGGATGAATTTCCTATAGAAATAATTTGGGTTTTTTTCAGTGTTTAGTAATGAAAGATTAATGCACTAATGGTAATACATTTCTGGTTTAATATAAGTTTAAAGGTGTTTTCTAGAGGTGTTGGCAACTTAGTATAAGGTTTGACAATTGTTTAAATATGTAATGTTAAGCTTAGGTTTAAAAAAGCTGGTAAACTGGGTCTTTGTCATCTGCTTTTTTAAAAAAATAAAAAAATGTTATGTGTTGGTGTAAAAACGAATAAATTCATAGCAATCTCAAAATATTTCTAGTAGGTTTTGTATGGAAATTGACCATTTGATTTAAACTTATATGCAAATGCATAAGACCTAGAAGAACAATTTAAAATTTTTTTTAAAAAAAGAAGAACAAAAGTTGGAGGACTTATGCTATCTTATGTCAAGATATATTATAAAATTATATTAATCAAGAAACTGTGATATTGGCATAAAGATAGAGATATAATTTAATGCAACCTAATAGAGCCCAGAATTGATCAATATGTATTTGGTCAATTGATTTCAACAAAGGTACCAAAGGAATCAAAAGAGAAATGATCATTTTTTCAACAAACTAGACTAGGAAAATTGAATATCTTTAAAAATAGATGCTAACATTTTAATGCTAACATTAAAAAAAAAAACCACCTAAAAGTGAATAAGCCTAAAATACAGGAACTAAAATGATTAAAATTTCTCAAGTAATCTTAGGAGAAAAATCTTAGTAACTTTTTAGTTGTCAATGGCATTTTAAAGATATTTGAGAAAATAATCAACAAATTAGTGTTAAATAATTCTAAAACCATTTGCTGCATAATATGATACCATTAAGAAAATGAATGGAAAAGTCTCAGACTGGGAGACAATATTTGCAAAACATACTCACAATAAATTACTTGTACATAGAATATGTAAGTCCTGTAACTCAATAGTAAGATAGTATCTGCTTTTAAAAAATAGGTGGTGACAGTAAGATTGGCTGAACAGAAATGTTAGTTGCTCATCCTACCATAAAAAAAACCGACAACAAAGAGTAAACAACCATATTCACATTGTAGTGACTGAGGAAGGACCCTGGAGAGGTGTAGGGAACTGACAAGACCCTGTGGAACATAAAAACCCAGGACAGAGCCATAGAGAATAGAGTGAGGCACCCTGCCCCCTCCCACACTATCTCTCCTCCATCCAGACCAGCTCAGAACTAATCAAAACTAAGATGGATTTCTCCTTATAGGGAAAAGTTTAGACACCTCCAACAGTCCTAATTGCAGCTGCAGATGACCACAAAGGAGACTCCCACAACCCTCACTGACCTGAGCATAGTTTGAAGTGTTACCTGGAGAACATGCATATGGTCACAGAGCAGGCAGGAGCCCATGTTGCACACCCCCACATGCACATACCTTCCCTGATTTTAGCAGCTATGCCTTGGAGGGAATTTCCCTCTCAACCAAAAACAAACAAACAAAAAACAAAGCAGAAATAAAATTAAATTTAAAGAAAAAATACAGGAGGCAGACTGCGCTTCCCGGAGAAGGGGCCCAGCGGCCTGCCAGCGTGGTAGACAGATCACCCCAATTGGAGGAGGGGCACAGCCGCCACCTGCGCCTGCACAGTAGGGAGACCTGCGACCTGGAGAACAGGCCCAGCGGCTCACTTGCGCAGTAGACAGACGTCCCCAGTTGGAGGAGCCCAGCCTCCCGCCAGTGCGGTAGACAGACCACTCCAACTGGAGGAGGGGCCCTGCCGCCCGCCAGTGCGGTCACCTGACCGAGCTCTTGACAAACATAAGGTGTCTTCAACACCTTCACCTCATCAAACACCTTATGAGAAAAACTGATGGAACTCATCTTGGAAAATCCAACCAACCCTTAAAACCCACCAACCAGTTTGTTGCCGTGGCTACCAGTGCGGTTCTGCAGCAGCTCAGGCACCTAGTTTACATCTCAGAAAACAAGAGTAGAGAGGCCACAGGTGGAAGCTCAAGTCCTCTCACACTGACTACCACCACCATCCTGAACCCAGAGACTCAAGCTAGGAATAGACAATGCCACCAACTGGAAGAAATGAAACCAGAGTTCTGAGAGACATTTTCTTTTCTTTCTTTTTCTCTCTTCTCTCTCTCTTTTCAGCCATTCACCCACTCTCCTCTACCCTTCCCCCTCGGGTCTTCGCAACCTCAACATATATGAAACCAAAAATTGCGCACCAGAAAGGTCTTTAATAACTGAATCACCAGAATAATAACTGAATCACCAGAGTAATATACTATAGAGGAATTGCATATGTCCCACCTCCCTTCCCTGTTTTTATTTCTTTTCTTTTTTCTCGTATTTTCTTTTTCCCGCTCTCTTTTTTCTCTTCCATTCCTTGTTATTTGTTTTCCTCCCTCTTACTCCCTCTATCCCACTTGCAAACCCCCTAAATTTTACTATTCATAAGTAGGCTAATCTTATAAATACAGATAGGAATTTGAATCTATACATTCTTCCATAAATTACCCATCTATCGGTTAGAGCTCTCCAAAGTTACTAAGTTAGATTAACCCCATACCCACACTCCTTTCCCCATAAACATAACATCCTACACCTGAAATTCAGTTTTCTTCAAGCTACCAGAAACAGTATGCCTTTCATGAAACTAATGACTATATGTGTAAACGATAATCGAAACCAACATTTGTAGATATAGAGTCTAGCTATAAATGTAGTAATAAGGAAAACGTGTGCTTAGATGATGTACTATTGATATAGAGATCTGTTAACATTGTCTTTCTCCACAAAGGGGAGACTTTGCAACTACACAAGAGCAATATAAATACATAGGGGGAAAATTCAATAACACAACAATTTCACCAAGCAGAAAGAAATGCGAGCAGTATGAAAAGACAAGGAAAGAAAAGACCACAAGCAATGCAGGTCAACTCAACTTTAGAAGAGGTAATATCTGCAGCAGATGGAATGTCAGATAAAGAATTCAGGATAAACATGTTTCAGATGATCTGGAGTCTCAAGGAAGACATTAGACAGCAAAATCAGACAATGATGATCACTTTGACAATGAATTACATACACAAATCCAAAAAGCAAAAGATCAACTATACAGGGAGATAGAGGTTATAAAAAACAAACAGAAATCCTAGAAATGCAGGAAGCAATAAACCAAATTAAAAACTCAAATGAGAGTACTACCAGCAGAGTAGAACACTTAGAAGATAGAACATCAGACAATGAAGA
>NW_026000057.1:16728806-16763500 GCF_001458135.2 Marmota marmota marmota | reverse complement strand
GAGTTTCAGTGAATAAAGCTGTTTGGTAAAGAAAAAGAGAGAAAAAGAAAAAATACAAAAATCAGCAAAGCAAAAAGTTGGTTTTTAAAAAAGATTTTTATAAATTGGCAAACAGTCTTGCTAACCTAAAGAGAAAATGAGAAAGACCAAAACAATTACAATCAGACATAAAAAAAAATAAGATGTTAGCCAAATAATGCCTATAATACCAACCACTCAAGAGCCTGAGGTAAAAGGATCACAAAGTCAAAGGCAACCTGGGTAACTTAACCAGATCTATCTTAAAATAAAAAAATAAAAAGGGTTATGAATATGTCTCAGTGGAAGACTGCCCCTGGGCTTAATCTCCAGTACCACAAAATTAAACAAATTAGCTGTTACAATTAATACCACAGAAGGACAAAGAATCATTAGAGACTATTAAGAAAACTATATACCAACAAATTATAAAATCCAGAAGTAATGGGAAAAAATTCCGACCACATAAAAGCTAGCAAAACTAAAACATGAAAATATAGATATCCTGAACAAACTAATAATAAGTTACAAGATTAAAATAGCAATAAAATTTCTCCCAACAAAGAAATGTCCAAGGCCAGATGGTTTCACTGCTGAATTTCATTCAACTTTTAAGGAAAACTATCATCACCAATTCTTACCAAACTCTTCCAAAAAACTGAAGGGTTCAAATCCTTCAACTCTTCTGCAAAACCAGTATTTCCTTGATCATGAAGCTAGATGAGGGGAAAAATACAAATCAATATTCTTAATGAATCTAGTTGCAAAATCATCAATAATTTCTGTGAATCAAAAAAGTATGGGACATGATCAGGTGGATTTGTCCCAGGGATGCAAAGATGGTTCAATATATAGAAATTAATGAACATAATACATCCCAATAAAAGAATGAAAGACAAAAACCATATGTGTTCCTCTCAAAATATGTATAAAAAGCAATTGATAACATTCAGCATCTTTTCATGATAAAAACCTTCAATAAGTTAGGTATATAAGAAATCTAACCCAACTTAATACAGGCTACACATAAAAACTCACTGCCAACATTATACTAAATGGGGAAAGGGTTTGCTATAATAAGAAACAAGGATGAGCACTTTCCCCACTTATTTAACATAATATGGAAGTCACAGTCATAATAGCTGGGTAACAGAAAGAAATAAAAGGCATCCAAATAGGAAAGGAAGAAGTCAAACTATACCTCTTTACATTTAACATAATTTTATTTATGGAAAAGCCTAAAAACTCAACAATAACAAAAAAAACCTGATAAATGAATTCATTAGGGTTTTGGGATACACAACACACAAAAATTAGTATGATTTTTATATACTAATAAAGAATTTACCAAGAAAGAATTCAAGAAAGCAATCCCACTCCAATGCCTAGCAAAAAACAAAATTCCTAGCAATAAATTTAACCATACTTCTCTACAATGCAATTTACAGAGCACTCATGAAGAAAATTTGAGACACACACACACACACACACACAAAAAGTAAAGATATTTCATGTTCAAGGACTGGCAGAACTAATGTTATTAAAAGGTCTGGAAGTCCCAGAGGAATTTACATATTTAAGGCAATCCTCAGTCAATGACATTCTTAACAGAGTTAAAAAAAATATAGTCATAAATTTGTATGGAACCACAAAAGACCCTAAATAGCCAAAATAATCTTAAGCAAAAAAAAAAAAAAAAAAAAAAAGCTTGAAGCATCAAAATATTTGACTTCAAAAAATACTGCAAAATATTAGAAATCAAAACAGCATGGTAGGGCTGGAATACAGCTCAATGACAAAGCATCTGCCTTGCATTCGTAAAGCCCTGGGTTTGACCCTCAATTCTAAGAAAAAAAAAAAAAACAGCATGGTACTGTGCATAAAATCAGACACATAGGGCTGGGGTTGTGGATCAGTGGTAGAGCACTTGCCTGGTATGTATGAGGCACTGGGTTCAATTCTCAGCACCACATAACAACCAAAAACAAAGAAACAAACAAAAAAAAAACATAGAACCATGGAACAGATAGAAAACCCCAAAATAAAAATAAAAATAAATTCAGCATATATAGCCAACTGATTTTCTCAAAGGCATCAAAAATATACATTGAAGAGAAGGCAGTTTCTACGATAAATGATGCTGGGAAAACTGGATATCCGTATGCAGAAGAATGAAACTAGACTTCTATCGCTCCCTATGTACAAAAATCAACTTAAGATAGGATCAAAGCCCTAAGTGAAAGACCTGAAACTATAAGTCAAGAAAATATAGGGGAAAACTTCAAGACAGAGAAAAGCAATGATTTCCAATAATTGGGAGCAGGTAGAGAAGACCTTAAAAGCACAGACAGCAAAAGCAAAAATAGACAAATGGGATTATATCAAACTAAGAATTTTTGGCACAGCAAGGAAAAAAATCATGAGAGTCAAGAAACATTCTGCAGAAGGGAGAAAATATCGGCAAACTATTCACTTAAAAGGGACTGATATCTAAAATATACAAGGAAATTCAACTGCTAAGAAAAAATCTGATTGTAACATGGGTAAACTATCTAAATAGACATGTCTCAAAAGAAGATATACAAATGGCTAACAAGTGTATTGTTAAGGTTTTGATATAAAGTGTCCTCTAAAAGCTTGTGTGTGAAACAATGCAAGAAGTTTAGACATAAAATGGTTAAATTATGAGAGTCTTAATCTAATCAGTACATTAATCCGCTGATAGGCATTAACTGGGTAGTAACTCTAGACATGTAGGATGTTGCTGGAAGAGGTGGCTTTGGGGGTATATATTTTGTCCTAGGTGAGTGAAAAAAACTGTCCCCCACCCTCTCTTTCCTGATTCCATTCCCAGAGCTGCTTTCCTCCACCACACCCTTCTGCCATAATGTTCTATCTTACCTCGAGCCCAAAGCGAAGTTAGAAGGTAGAAGTCTCAGTCCTCTGAAACCATGAGTGCCAAATAAACTGTTACTTTTCTAAAATTGTTCTTATCAGGTTTTTTGGTCACAGCAGTGAAATAGCTGACTAAAACATACGAAAAAAATTCTCATCATCACTAATTATCAGGAAAATGCAAGTGAAAACCACAATGAAATATCATCATAAACCTGTTAAGATGGCTATAATCAAAAATACAAAATATAACACATGCTGGGAAAGGGAAACCCTTATATACTGTTGATAGGAATATAAATCAGTACATCCATTTTGGAAAGTTGTATGGAAATTCCTAAGATTTCATCTCACTCCAGTCGGAATGTCAGCTATTATGAAGACAAACAACAATAAGTGTTGGCGAGGGTGTGGGGAAAATGTACACTCATACACTGCTGTGGGACTGCAAAATGGTGTAGCCAATATGGAAAGCAGTATGGAGATTTCTTGGAAAATTGGAAATGGAGCTACCATTTGACCCAGCTATCCCTCTCCTTGGTCTATACCTAAAGGACTTAAAACAGCATACTACAGGGACACAGCCACATCAATGTTTATAGCAGCACAATTCACAATAGCTAAACTGTGGAACCAACCTAGATGCCTTTTAATAGATGAATGGATTAAAAAATGTGGCATATATACACAATGGAATATTACTCAGCAATAAAAGAGAATAAAATCATGGCATTCGCAGGTAAATGGATGGAGTTAGAGAAGATAATGCTAAGTGAAGTTAGCCAATCCCAAATAACCAAATGCTGAATGTTTTCTTTGATATAAGGAGGCTGATTCATAGGATAGGGAGAGGGAGCATGGGAGGAATAGACAAACTCTAGATAGGGCAGGGAGGTTGGAGGGGAAGGGAGGGGCCATGAGGTTAGAAATGATGGTGGAACTTAATGATCATTATTATCCAAAGTACATATATGAAAACATGAATTGTTGTCTTACATTGTATACAACCAGAGATATGAAAAATGGTGCTCTATATGTGTAATAAGAATTCCCTGTCATATATTAAATACATAAATAAATAAATAAAATGTAAAAAATAGAACTACCATATGATGTCCAGTAGTCCCACTTATGAGTATATATCCAAATAAAATTAGCATATCAAAGAGATACCTGCACTGCTATGTTTCTTGAAGCACTTTTATAGTAGCCAAGACATGGAATCAACCAAAGTGTCTAGCAGCAGATTAATGGGTAAAGAAAAATGTGGTATACATGCACATTGATGTTATTCAGCCATTTAAAAGAATGAAATCCTGTTGCTTTAAGCAAAATGGGTGGAACTGGAAGATATGGTATTAAATGAAATAAGCCAGGCACAGAAAGACTAATCCTGCATGTTTTTACTTAAATATGGTAGCTAAAAATGTTGGTTTCATGTAAGTAGAAAGTAGAGTAGTGGTTACTAGAAGTTAGAAAGGGAAAGGTGGGGACAGGATAGGAGAAGGTTGGATAGCAGGTACCCAAAAACAGTTAAATAGGATGAATTAGTTTCTGTGTTCTACAGCATAGTGGGATGCAGATCGTTTACAGCAATTTATTACATATTTTATAAAGAACTAGAAAAGAGTAGTTTGTAGACTCCAAATACAAAAATCAAAATGAAAAATGTTTAAAGTCATGGAAATTCCAGCTACCCTGATTTGATTGATCATTACACATTGTATGCATGTATCAAATTATCATACTATATCCCATAAATATGTATATCATTATATGTCAATTTAAAAATGTTTTAGTAGTGCTAAGAATGGAGCTCAGGGCTTTGTGCATGCAAAATAAGTGCTCTACATCTCCAAGTCCTAACAATAAATACTTAAAAATAAATACACAAAATCACTTTGTCAAAGACTACTACTGGTAGAAGACAATAGAATCTTAATGGCCAAAGCCGTTCATTTACACAATTCAATCTGCAAGGCACATTTCACCCAGGGGAAATTTTCAGACCATAATGACTAATGATTACATTTAAAGCTAAAATGCCTATCAGTTCTGGATTTTTTAACATATGTAGATATTCCCATTAATCTTAGAACATTTGGGACAAATAATATGCTGTTGGTAACAGCTTTTGTTATCTATATAACTAAGATACAGTTTAATACTTGAAGTAAGAAGAATTTTTCTAACCTTCAGACCTGATCATTTTTATACAACATATAATTGGGAGATATACAATAACTATATTGAAGTCTTCGATAATGTTCCTGCTCTTTAAGGGAGTTAAAATAGATTATGGGAGTATACCTTTCCCCGACCCACGCAGCCAAAACAGCCTGAAAGAAGAAATAAAATAAATTTTCAAATAAGAAGTTAAACAAGATAATCTCATTTCAGTATTCCCTAGCTAAGAACAGGATTGAGTAACTGAAAAGTAAAAAACTCAGTTTGCAGACACACACACACACACACACACACACACACACATATGAACACACAACTGTCTCTTAGAAATTGCAAAAAGAGAATACAAGGTCAAGTTGATAAAGTGGGCAGGTGCTGTCTGCCTGGAACTAAAGGAATACTGAATGGATTAGAAGACAATGAGACAGAGCAGAGTTATAAAATAGCATGAGGTGTGGATGAAGTTAAATAAAGGAAAGCATTCAGAACTAAATGAAAGAACTGAGTAGAGGACTAAATGTTTTCTTTAAACATTAATACTCTCATCTTCATTTATATTTTGGCATCACAGCTTGTAAGACATGAAGAAATGTAGGGAAAGCATAGAGAATTAAATTTTAAATATTCAAACATTTTAAATTTTTGATATAATTTTATGCAAAAATCATCACTTATCATATAACTGTGTCTCAGATACAGGGTTAAAGTTGTGCTTCAGTAAGATCAAGAAGCTCGGTGAAAGTAATATATAAGCACATAATTTGGTTCAGCATGAGACTATTGTATCCTTCTAATAGTACCTTAAAGTGAACAAGAGATAAGAGATGGCTTACTGAGAAATAGGCAGATTAGATTGCTACAAGAGAACATTGTCTAACGAGAGCAATACTTTCTAATCTGAAAGAAAAATAACCTTATTTATCTGTTCCCCCAAGTTTATTCCTGATTGATTAAAAAAAAAAAAAAGAGGTAGGTCACTTTTAAGTAGGCTGCCTACACTCCAGCCATTGCCATTTAGCTGAAACACAATCTGGAAAATAAGGAACAAGTATTTGGCTTGGTAGATAAGTCTCTCCTGGGAAAGGAGGGAGGGTTGTCAATGAATGTTCCTGCCCTTAACCCCAAAATTCTACCACAAAATTCAGGGGAGGGTCTTGATCCTCTCTGTTATCATGCATCATATCAATATAGTATGCTTGCCCATCATGCGTTCCTCTTTCTGTGCCATCCAAATGAGGAACTGAGTCAAAGAAACTAAACTCTTCTTAGGTAACATTAGAGGGGCATAACTGTGGCACCAAAATGGTACCCCACTGGAGTGGAACGTAATAGAAGATAACTCCAACTCCAAAATTAGAACTTACCAAAGGTAAAACAAGTTTTTGAAGAAATTTTATATTCCTTAGCTGTGGCTTTAATTACTCTCCTTATCCTAATACCACAAAGTATACAAACAATGCCTGGGTCTATATTGTTTTACCCTCACCCAGCACCCAAAACAGGCATACATATGCACACAGCACTTTGAGCTGGATTCAATGTATTTTTAAATCTTCAAAACTTAGAAATTAAACATTTTTCCAAATGAAGTCCATCATTTGAATGTGAACAGCTCAATTTGTTCCTCATTTCAGAAAACATTAACTAACCTTTTCAGAGCACTGCCTGTGAGCCAGGCACATTTCCAAATACTTTGCCTGCATTATCTCATTTAATCCTCATGAAACCCTTCAATGAGGGAGGTACAATTATCATCAATTATCATCCTCCACTTTGCAAAGGGGAAAATGAAGCACAAAGAAGTAAAATAGCCTGCTTGGAATTAGACAGGTTAAAAAAAAATACTACAGCTTGTGTTGAAACCCTGGCAATCTGACTGTAAAATCCAATTCTAATTGCTAGATAAATACCGCTTTTGAAGAAACAAGTGAGAGTAACATTCAAAAACCCTAAATACCCTAAGTGCTCTTGATTCATGTCAGTTGTTTTGACATCAAAACACAAGGGTATAATGTAATGTTCCAGGATTCTTTTGTCAAATCAAACTTGAATCCATAAGAGTGAATATCTCTCACCATGATGAGCACTCCACTTTCCCTAGAGAAAGTTCTCTGTCTTGGCAATGGAAGAATCCAGCATACACTGCCGATAGCAGGCCAGCTCTCAAGCACCTGAGTGTCTGAAGGCTTCACTGTGGCCATGGCAACCCTTGCCTTCCAGCTGGGTCACACCTGCTTCTGATGGAGACAAGAACATTTTCTGCAGGCTAAGGAGCTATATGTTTCTGCAAATAGTGATTCCCCCAAAATGGCTCACCTCCAGGTTGTAACCCAGTCTTTCAGATGGACAAATTTGAGCAATTTCATGGATATTCTTCAGGAATGAAAGAAGAGAAGAGGAAAAGGAGAGAGGAATACTTTCAAAATAACACAAAAGGGATTTAATCAGATTTCTCTAAGACTCCTACAAAATAAAGCTAAAGTTAAGCATGAATTATTTGTCCGTTGATCTATAAATCCATTTTTTATCAGTTCAATAAATTTATATTAAATCATGGCAAATTAAACTATGTTGTCATTAAAGTAAGAATAATTTTTTAAAAAATTCTTTTATACCTAACAGGGCAATGATTTTCTAGTTTAAACATGAAAATCACACAAACGATTGTTTACAAAGCAGATTGCAGGGTCCCTCTTCTTCAAAGATTATGATTTTTATGTTTAAATTAAAAGCACACTTGGTACCCAGTTTGATATTTGGAATCATTCTCTATGATCATGCAAACTGTGATGACTTTTTTCTTAAGTTATTAATTACTCAGTATTATTAATCTCCCTCAATGCCAACCTATTTTCATGTTATTGCATAATATGTAAGATACATGTACATTGGGAAATAAACTAATAGGTAATCGCTCAAAATCTGGGTTTTGTAATTAGAATGTTTCTCTGTTTTCCCGCTTTAAGGGGAGGTTTCTATATACCATCATGCTTTCTTCTAAGGTACTTGAACATCATTTATAAGTAGGTAAAGAGTTGGGCTAGGAATGTAGCTCAGTGGCATAGCCTTTGCCTAGCATACACAAGGTCCTGGGTTTGATCTATACTACTGCAAAAATAAAAATAAAAAAGTATATATAAAAAAAAGTTCATATTGGCCAGGTAGCTGTGAAGAGCAACCTTAGTGTAGTCAACATGTGGCTGAGAAAAAAAGGATGATAAAAATGCAGATAAAGATGGGAAAATAGACCCTGAAATCTGAGAGTGTCCTCCAGGAAGGAGAGAGAGGGGAGAGAACTGATGAGGGAGGACTTACTTTCCACTATTGCTGGAGGAAGATAGGGTAGTATAGCTTGGCAATGAGAACATGGACTCTAGTGTCTGAATCCCATCTCTTAGCTATGTGACCATGAATAATTTACCCCACCTTGCCAAGCTCTGGTGTTCTGATATGGATAGTACTGGGAACTAATTCACAGGCCCATTGTGAAGATGAAATATGATGGCCCATAAAATGTACTGAGTAGCTCTACCACTAAGTTGGAACTACAGAAATATAGTTATAGTGTCTCTTATTAAAGAGAAGGAACAGGACGGCTTCAAACACTGAAGTTTCAAAGTCAGAACTAATATTAGTCACCTTTCATAATACCTTTCAGCTACACCAAAACAACTCTCTTACTGTTCAACAACAAGACTCTCCTTGACCTCTTCTGAGCCCTTTTCTTGACCGGAACATGTCCTTTGAATATATCCTAGTTTTAACTAAGAATCCTATTGAACCAAGTTTTCTCAAGAATCCTACTAAGCCAGTTTAGCAAAAACACCTGCAAACATTGACATCAAATTAAGTTCTTCTTTCCCCACTGCCGATATATAACCAGCTTCCCCTTAGTCATTTCTATCCGTGACTCCCTCACTCTGTTCATGCACTAGAAATGCCCCACTGTCTGTGCATTCAGAGTTCAGTCTGTTCCATGTTGCATAGTCTTGACTCTGTTTCAAAAGTTTTCAATAAAGTCTTCTTTGCCCGTTTAAGCAAATTTGTCAAGGTAAAACCAATATTTTCTTCAGAAAGTAATTGCTTAGAGCTAAAGGGGAGAGGAAGAGAGAAAAGGCACCTACCCTCAAACCACTTCTTGTCATTCAAAATCTCTTCTATCCCCAACATAGTGTCAAGGTTAAGTGGTTTCAGATGTAACTGGAGTCATTTATATTCATATGCAGTATATAATTAATCAATGTAACTTATCAACCATTCCACTAAAGGACTTTAAACAGAGAAGGCATAGGGAAAGGGGCAAGAACTTGGGCACTGGACCCATGGAGGTAGATAAGGTGTGTGTTCAAAGGGAAAGGGGGTTAAGAGTGGGTGGCTGAGGGCTAGGGTTGTGGCTCAGTGGTAGAGCACTTGCCTAGCACACATGAGGCACTAGGTTCAATCCCCAGCACCACATTAAAAAATAACATAAATAAAATAAAGATATTGTGTCCATCTACAAACTAAAAATATTTTTTAAATAAATAATTAAAATAAAAGAGAGTGGGCAGCTGAGTAATGAGACAAAAACTGACCCCTTTGTAATGCTATCAATAGGGATTCTGTGATCTGTATTAATGAAATATGTTTATGATGCATAATTTATCAGAACATTTTTCCTTTTATGTGTATATCCGTCTCATATGTGAAAACATAACAAAATCTCAAAAATAGGAAAAGTGACCTCCCAATATCATCCAATATATGACAGGACCTTAGTTCAGGTTGATCACTAATAAATATTTATGCCTTTGTCATTGATAATTTATGTCTTTGTCTTTTCACTTCTTTGGCCTTCCATTCTGCATGAACACGGTGATCAACACTTATTTTTATCATTACCTTTCACTCTGAGCACAATATTTTTTCTAGTAAGAGATTTCTCTCTCCCACAAGATTACAAGCCCTTTAAGAGCAGGAAAACATTGTCATTTTCATTTATTTAAGAATACAAATAGAGTGTCTTGGAAGCACTTTGTAAATATTAGTTAATTATATTGAACGGTTTATTTTCAAAAGGTATACATAAGATACGACCTGAAGCCAACTGACCTTCTCCACTACATGATGGCAGAGTTTGGGGCATTCCTTTAACCAGATCAAAACACAGCTTCACTAACTTCTTAAGAAATCCCATCACACCAACCAGATACACTTGTGCCATTTTACAGAAGACTAGAGGAAGGCAGGAGGGCAAAAGAGGCATATCGCACTTGCAAAAGTTGCTTTTATGTGCTGACTTGAGGGGGCCACAGGGTGCCCACAACATAATTGGTTAGACATCATCCTGAGTGTGTGCTGTGAGGTTGTATATGAAATTAACACTTGAGTATGTGGAATGAGTAAAATTAATTGTCCTCCCCAGTGTAAGTGGACCTCATCCAAGCCAGAAAATGTCCAAATAGAACAAGACCTGATTAAGAAAACAATCATTTCTTTCCCGCTGCCTGACAGACTTCAAGCTGGGACATTGATCTACTCCTGCCTTTGAATTCAGACATAGAATAGAATCTATACCATCAGCTCTCCTGGCTTCTAGGCCCTGGGATTCTGACTAGAACTATACTATACTAGTCAGTTTCACGTCACTGAAATAAAATACTTAAGGAAACTAATTTCATAAAAAGAAAAGTTTTCATTAAGCTCATAGCTATAAAGTTTCCAGTCCAAGATGGGCAGCCCCATTCTGAGCCTCTAGTGAAGGCACCAATGACAATGGTGGGAAGCACTATCCCCTTCTGGGACACTCCCTCAATGACTCCCTCCATAAGGCCCCTCTCCTTCAGGGCCATAGCACTGTCCCAAATTACCACCCTGGGGACCAAGCCATTAATACCTGAAAATTTGGGGGACACTATTCATCTTCAAACCCTAACATATATCTTCAGCTGTCCTGGGTCTCCAGCTTACTAACTATATACTTTGGATTTCTCAGCCTCCACAACTGAGTAAGTTAATTCCTTGGAGTAAATCTCTTTCCCAATTCCTACCTCCATATCTTAATAATTTGCACCATTTTGCTCTTCTTCTCCCACTATTCTCTCCATTCCTTTCTGCCATGCATGTTCTCTATTATATGGAACAAAATAACTCAAGCTATGGGGGGCAGTGACTATGAAGTGAGAAAGACCTAGTTTAAAAAACAGATTCTTGGTCCCCATACATAAGATACAGAGCCTCGATGTTGTCCTCCAAATGCAGTCAATCCTACAACTATGCTTTGAGACACAGCCTTCTGCTCTAAAAGGTACACAATGCAATCACCTATCAAGCAACAGTACCCCTACTCCTGAAAGGAGTTTAAAACCTATCTATGTTTTTTCCCCCTGGGCATGCCTTTTACTTTTCCTATGCACCTTCACCATCTTATCAATATAAAATAGAGCTACAAAAAGTTTTCCCAAATATCCTTTAGAAAGAATTCACCATATAATCAAATATGAAGAGCCCTCTAACTTATTTTTTTTAATTTTGAAAAAAATCAAAAACTAAAGGAAGAAATATTATTAGTCAGAAAGACCATGAGAGAGATTTAGAAAATCATCATCATCATAAAAAGGAAAGAAACATGTCACTGAATCACTCCTTAGCTATGGATTCAAATGTCCAATATGCTATATATAGCATATTCTCCAATGTGCTATATATAGCACAACTAAAAATTGCTTTCAAATATTCCATAATAAATTGTTCTTTAATACAACTATACTATTATAAAATAAAAAACTCTAGGAAATTAAAAATTCTTCCTCTCATTTTCTGTGGCTGCACAAAACTTTCTTTTGTAATTTTCTCTAACAGTCATTTGCCCCTAAATGCCTTTAGACCACTGACTTGGAAGAAGTCTTTCCTCCAAGATAAATAATTCTTTCTTTAAAATATATATAAAATAGAAGGCATATAATTTTACCTTAGTTTGCTTTTTAAATTTAATGCTTCAAAGAAATAAGGAACTAATTGCAGAAGATATCTTTTCAAAGACCAGATTGGATGTTGTTGTACGTGAACCTTTTAAATAATCCTTTGAATGACCATACTACCAAAAGCACTGTACAGATTTAATGCAATTCAAATAAAAATCCCAATGACATTCCTCATAGAAATAGAAAAAGCAATCATGAAATTCATCTGGAAAAGTAAAAGATCCAGATAGCCAAATCAATCTTTAGTAAGAAGAGTGAAACAGGTGGTATCACTATACCAGACCTTAAACTATACTGCAGAGCAAGAGTAACAAAAATGGCATTGTATTGGCACCAAAACTGACTTGTAGACCAATGGTACAGAATAGAGGACACGGAGATAAACCCACGTAAATACAGTTATCTCACATAAACAAAGACACCAAAAACTTGCATTGGATAAAAGATAGCCTCTTCAACAGTAATGCTGGGAAAACTGGAAATCCATATGCAGCAAAATGAAATTAATCCCCTTTCTCTCACCAAGCATAAAACTCATCTCAAAGTGGATCAAGGACCTAGGAATTAAACCAGAGACCTGTGCCTAATAAAAGAAAAGTAGGCCCAAATCTCCATCATGTCAGACTAACCCCCAACATCCTTAATAAGACTCCTATAGTGCAAGAAATAAAATCAAGAATCAATAAATGGGATGGAGTCAAACTAAAAGCTTCTTCTCAGCAAAAGAAATGATCAGTGAGGTGAATATAGAGCATATATTTTGGGAGCAAATTTTTACCACATGCACCTCAGATAGAGCACTAATCTCTAGAATATATAAAGAACTCAAAAATCTTAACATCAAAAATAATAATAATAATAATAACCCAATCAATAAATGGGCCAAGAAACCGAACAGACACTTCTCAGAAGATAACATACAATCAATCAACAAATATATGAAAACACATTCAACATCTCTAGCAATTACAGAAATGCAAATCAAAATTAAGATTTCATCTCACTCCGTCAAAATGGCAGCTATTAAGAATACAGGTGTGGGGGAAAAGGCACACTCATACATTGCTGGTGGGACTGCAAGGTGCTGTAACCAATATGAAAAGCATCATGGAGATCCCTTGAAAAACTTGGAATGGAACCACCATTTGACCCAGCTATCCCATTCCTTGGTTTATACCCAAAGGATTTATAAACAGCATACTATATTGACACAGCCATATCAATGTTTATAGTAGCATAATTCACAATAGCTAAATTGTGAAACCAACCTAGAGGCCCTTCAGTAGATCAATGGATAAAGAAACTGTGGTATATATACACAATGGAATATTACTCAGTATTAAAAGAGAATAAAATCATGGCATTTGCAGGTAAATGGATGGAGTTGGAGAATATTTTGCTAGGTGAAATAAGACAATCCCAAAAAACCAAAGGCTGAATATTTTCTCTGATATGTGGATGCTGATCCATTAATGGGGGTAGGGGAGGAGCAGGGGAGGAGCATGGGAGGAATAAGGAACTTTAGATAGGGCAAAGGGGAGGGAGGGGATGGGAGGGACATGGGGGTAGGAAAGATGTTGAAATGATATGGACATTATTACCTAAGTACATGTATGAAGACACGAATGGTGTGATTCTACTTTGTGTACAACCAGAGACATGAAAAATTGTACTCTATATGTGTACTATGGATTGAAATGCATTCTACTGTCATGTTTAACACATTAGAATAAATAAATAAATTTAAAATAAAAAATAATAATCCTATGAGAAGCAAAAATGAAAATGTTACATTATGGAGATCACCTACATTCAACAGAATGGGAGAAAAAAAACTGTGGATACTGTGTTTCGGGATATAATTTTCTATGACAGCACCAAACAAAACCACAGCACTGTCTCAATTTAGGAGTCAAGGTATTGTACCTTGAGAAACTATTTCAAATGATTCAAAATACCATCAATATTCAGTGATGATAAAGACAGATGTTAGAGATGAATGCGGGGGTAGTGGGGTAGCTCAGTGGTACACACTTGCCTACGCCTAACATGTGTAAGGCTCTGGGTTCAACCCCCAGTACTACTCATTTAAAAAAAAAATGGATGGGTAAAGTCTCGATAAGATTTCGTTTTTATTTTTTAAATAAAATTCAGGTACATAAAGTCATCACTTCTACTTTAAAGACATGTATGATTTTAAAAGAAGACATTTATTGAACTTTTTTATGGGCTAGTCACTCTTTCACACCTCAATTAATCCACACAACTAATTGTGCAGACAGCACTAAATGGCTCCAATGTACTGATAAGAAAACAGAGGTATGAGGTTAGTAATTTACCAAAGCCATCCACAAGGTTGAGGCAGAGTCAGAAATTGAACACAGACATCTGGATTAGAGTGTGTGAGACCACCTGGCGTCTGTTGCTCAGCAGCATGTGCTTTGTTTCGTTTTGATTTTTGATCCTTTCTTACAGAGAAGGAATCTTTTTTTTAATTCCTGAAAGGTAGAGAGTGTACACACACACACGTACACTCATAATCAATAATAAATGCAATGTTATATTTTTGTATTGTACTCAATTTTGCCGCATCCTTTAACCAGATAAGTTGTTTTGGGCGCTTCTTGTCAAGAAAATGGGGAAATTTGGTATTTTCTTCATGAAATCAGGTCTATCCAATGAAGATACTCTTGTGTCATTTTTATCTACGTTCTTGAACATAAAAGAAAAAATATGCGGAGCATAAACAGGACGTTAGAACTTAATTTTTAACATTTAATTTGACCCACTCTTCTCAGAGACATTATTCACAGATAAATTTTGAAGCACTTGCACCATTTATTTACTATGTACATTATAAGAGGCAGAATAATGTACATAAAATGTGTCTCTAGATTACCTTATTTCTAATCCTGACTCTATTTTGTAGATAAGCAAGTCTGGGAAAGTTATTTAACCTGTCAATTTCCTCATCAGTAAAATGGAGACGGTAATAACACTTTATTCACTCAGTTAGTTATTAAATAAATTTAAAAGGGTCTAGGCACTTAGGTAGCACTGTGTGAGTGCAAAATTATATGTTTATGTACCTGTGCTAGTCAGCTTTGTGTCACTGTTATCAAAATACCCAACAAGAACAATTTAGAGGAGGGAAGTTTATCTGGGGATCCCAGTTCCAGAAGTTTAGTCCATGGTCAGCCAAGTCTATTGCTCTGGGCTCAAGGTGAAGCAGCATATCATGGTGGAATGGCATGGTAGAGGGGCAGTGCTCCATTCACGGCAGCTAGGAAGCAGATATAGGGGGAGACAGGGGAACGGATTGCAAGGAATATGCACCCTTCTAGGACACACCCCCAGTGACCCATGTCCTCTAGCCAGGCCCCACCTATCTACAGTTAACAACTAATCAGTCCATTCAAACTAGGATGGACTGATTAGGTCACAGCTCTCATAATCTAGTATTTTCATCTCTGAACATTCCTGCCTTAACACAGGATCTTTGGGGGATATCTCACATCCAAATCTCAACAATACTAAAATAAAAATAGCTTTCAGCCTGTCACAGTAGTAAATGCCTGTAATCCCAGAGACTGGAGAGGCTAGGGCCAGAGAATCACAAATCAAGGCCAGCCTGGGCAATTTAATGAGACTCTGTCTCAAAATAATAACTAAAAAAGGCTGGGGCTAAAACCTAGTGGTAAAGTGTCCCTGGGTTCAATCCACATCTTATACAAAAAAGAAACATTTTCAACAAGTCCATTATGATCTTTTCATTTCAGCCATTCTCTTACAAATTAAAAAAAAAGAAAAAAAAACATTACTTACCTTCTTTCACTCATTTTCTAAAGCTATGTAAAACATTTCCCATCTCCTTTCTAAAATAAAAACTGTCTCCAATAGTTTCTTCTAATGGGCATTTACCCCTGAAACACCACTGGACCCACTAATTTAAAGAAGCTTTGTCCTCCGGGATAAGTATTTCTTCCACTAACAAAATAAGAAAACAATTCACTTCAATTTTCTTGCAAAGTTTGCTGCTTAAAAAATAAGGGACTAATTTCAAACATATGTTTTAAAAGATAAAAATTTATTTTCATATAAAGGAAATAATACTATCAAAGCTATCGGCTCAATGCACAGATACAACATGTACACATTCAAATTCTTCACTTCAAATGTAGCATTCCCACCTGCCAAAAATAAATATCTCACTCACTATTATCTTGAATAACAAGCTTCTGTGTTTTTGTTTGTTTGTTTTTGTTTTTGTTTTTTACTCTTATCCACTTTAGGAAAAAGAATTTTATTCCAACCTCCTGGGTCTTCTTCCTCTCCTTCCTCTTTTTTCACTTTTTATGTCCAAATTTCCAAATGATTCCATTCTTCACTATACATTCCCTCATAAGAGTCCCCTTAACATTCCATAGCTGGTATAATGATCTTTTAGAAGTTTTTACTAAATGGTCATCTAGCTAAAACTCAAGCTTTCTTCTCTGACTTGGGTTCTGGTGTTTACTGGTGAGCCCTCTATCTTCTCTCCTGACAGTGCTTAGTCCTCCTCCTTCACTTTTTCCAAAGCTTTCATTCTACAATCACATCTCTTCCATTCTACAATCACATCTTTCAGAGAAATGACACCTTATCGGAGGCTTAAACATTACCAATACGCTAATTCACTCTCAAGTCCATGTACTGTCAAAATTCCAGGGCCATTTTTTTATTAGAATATCAATTACCATCTCAAATCTCAAATTTCCAAACTCAGTAAGTTCCCCTGTTAAAAGAATATGCCTTCACTCTCCCTATTTTACATCGGTCTCACCATTTTCCTAGTGTCTCCACATCTGCAAATCTGTGTTAACCATCATTATCTTCAAAGCAAAAATGATACAAGACAAAATTAATTCATTAAGTCCCAAGTTTTCAATTCTGCACATATCTTCACAAAATTGACCACAGGTGTGTTAAAATAAGTTGTAAATCATAATCTAGGGTTTATATATTAATTAAGATTATTATGTCATACTTATATTTTCTTATCATTGCATAATTAGATATTATATACTACATTTAAGTTTTTATAGATATTTCATATCTGAGACAATGGGACAAAAGGAAAAGAAGACAATTGAACACAATTGCACTAGGGAAGAGAGTCCAGAACTCAATCTGAACTCAATTCTGCTGAAACAAAGGTGAGAAGGCTTCTGAGTGCAGGAGTGAGCTTGTAGAAAAGTATTTGCAGGGGTTAGAGGGAAACCATAGGACATCTATGTTTGTTAATTGAATTTATCCAAAGAATCCATAAACTTCTCATATCTTCATGACTGAAGGTATTTAACTACTTGGACAGGGAACTTACCCTCCCATAAACACAGGAAGATAGAGGAACTGTCTTTGATGATAATTACATTTCAAAGGGTCCTTGAGAAAACACGCCTGAATTGTAAAAACTGGCAAAGGGCTTTTTAAAATATTAACATTTCAAAGGGGCAAAGGAAGAATTTATAATTAGAAGCTTTTTAAATTAAGTCTTCTGGGAAAAAAGAGGCAAGGGACCAAGAGCAGCAGGTAACCAGCAGGACCTGAGTTCAGTGTACAGGGATACCCAGCCCCTGGGTGGGGATCATAAAGCCACACACAGCGAGCATACCCTCTAAGAACTTGTCAGGAAAGGCGGTAGGTATTTTCCAGAGGAGGTAAGCAACATTGCAGATGGTCATCCAGTGAATGGCAGTTGGTGGCCTGGGAGGTGGGCAGCAGCAGTAACCTAGCAGGAACCATCATCCAACAAAACAAGCTACAGCACCCACAGAACAAGTAGCAGAGGGCAGTACAGAAGGACATTGAAACCAGAGCAGGTGGAATCTATCACTGTAGTCTCTGGTTCTGAGTAAATGTTATGTACTTAAGTCCCACCTCCCTTCAGCAAGAGAATAATACCCAGAGCCTCAGTCGATGGAACATAGTGACTGTTTGATAACACAAATGAGAGTTATCAAAGATACTGAGGAAAGACTGATCTCTTTCTTTTCAGAGAAAAAAAAAGTTGATGATTGAAATCTGACTACAAACCCCGGGCAGGGTGGCACATGCCCATGATCCTAGCAACTCAGGAGGCTAATAAAGCAGGAGTACTGCAAGGTTGAGGTCAGCCTCCACTTAGCAAGACCCTGTCTCAAAATTTTTTAAAAAGGTGAGAGGGAGCTGGGATATAGCTCAGTTGTAGAGAGCTCCTGTGCTCAATACCCAGTGCTGAAAATAAATAAATCTCACAGCAAACTGAATCCAGAACACGAAATTTCAAGTCTAAATTATCGTCTAAATTATCAGAATTATTGCAATTTTCAGTTAAGAGTTCACAATTTACTTTCATGCCTGAATTTGTCTCTCAATATTTCTCTCTCTCTCTCACTCTCTCTCTCTGTCTCTCTCTCTCTCTCTCTCTGTCATTGTTCTACATACTCATACACGTGGATGAACATGAAACATTCAAAATAGTCTATAAATATTCATATTCAAATGATAACAAGACAGAAAACTTTGTAAGATTTAAAAAACATACTTCTTTCAATGCATTCTCATTTTTTTTAATTTGGTATCGTCTTCACCTTTTAGAGTGGCAGAGAATTGTTTTGACTTAAAATTGAAAGAGAGTTTTTCCTTCTTTTTTCTTTTAAATTAAATTCACGCTTATATATTAAAAGTGTACATATTAACGGGGTACCATGGAATGTTTCAGCACATGTATATACTGTGCAATAGTTAAATCAGGTTAACATATCTATTTCTTCAAACGTCTATCCCTTTTTTATGGTGAGAAAGAGATTTTGGGTTGTCAGTGGATGAAGTGGTACATTTTCCTGCTACTTCTTTATATTTTGATTGGATTTGCAGCTTCTATGCACTCTATATTCTGCAGGAAGCTGGATATGATAATATGTATGGCACTTACCTAGAGGTTATGATCTGCTGAAATAGTTCTGTTTAATGCTATTACCCCAATAGTGTCCCAGAATCCTTAGCAGTTGTTGTAAAGTAGGCATCATTATGGACACGTCATGGGAATCTGAGAAGAGGGGAAGAAGAGAGCTCTGAAAATCGAAACTTTTTTTACCTGCATGGGAGGCACGACCCTCTGAAAACCCACAGTTTCAGGGACAAGAACATAGAACCAAAATAAGCACACTTCCAGGACACATTAGGGAAACACACACACACACACACACACACACGGAACAGACTAGTGCAACACATGGTCTTTCCCTTTAAATCCCATCCTAAGCCCCTGTGGTAGCTTATGGCTGGTGACTCAAAGACATCATGGAAAGATCCCAAACCAGAATTTTACTAGTGTTTGCACCAGTTGAAATATTGGGCCTTCACAAACAGAATCCAAATATGACTTTAACCCCATTTCCTTTGTTTTAACAAACCCTCAACATATCATCCCAGGTAATTCTTTGCTAAACCTTTCTTGAATAACCCTACCTTCATCTCTTTGCTCAGAATTTCCCTCTGGTCTGAAATGTCTATAATTTTTCTCACCTAATGCCACCCATTTTCAAGGCTCTGTTTATATACTACTCTGAGTAAATCTTTCCTCTATTACCCAGCTTAAAAACTCCTGGAAAATTTTGTTAGTAATCTTGTAAATGTGCATTTCTCATTGTCTTGACTTATTGTTTAAATACAAATGTATCTCACTCTCAAGGACTTTTTAACATGTCTCATAAATGTGTCTGATAAAATACTGCCTCGGCCTTTAAAGAGTTTATAACACGGCAAGCTCCTTCATGTCAGAAGCCGTGTTCTACATCTTTGTACCTACCACAGCTGTTTAGCCTCTTGATGCAGAGAGAATACAGTAGAAGATCCATCCCCTTCTGGGTGTGGCCAATGTTAATAATACACCCAGGTAATCCTTTCCTCCACCAAACTCAACATCTTTCTTATTTTATACAAATGAAGATTGATCAGATTTTTAAAGATTTTGCAAAGATGAATTTCAAAGCCTTTTCTCATCTTTGCTGTTCATTTGAAAATTACTTCCACAGTTGACCTGAATTTACCTCACAACTCCCAGCATAAACAGGCTGCATTTTCTTAAATTTCCAACTCAGTGATTCTCAACCAAGAGCAAATTTGCCCCCTGGAGGTATTTGGCAATGTCTTGAAATACTTCAGGTTTTGCAGCTGGAAACTCATTCCTGGCCTCTAGTGGGTAGAGGCCAGAGATGATGATAAAAATCTTGTAGTGTGCAAGGCAACCCTTCACAATAAAGAATTACCCATCTCAAAAAGCCAAAAGTTATTAAGATTTGACAACATGCCCTACCTGAAAATAATCCCCCCCCCCTCTTTTACATTGTTAATTCATTTTGTAGCTCCTTTCATCATGGGAACTGTTTTTCTCTACTTTACAAATTTGGTGAGAAGGGACCTAGCCTTCATCATTTTTCAATCACCCATCTTTTAGTATTTAGTACCACACCATATGCTTTTATCTAGTTCCAAAGAATGCCAGAGAATCCTAAGACAAAAAAAAAATAGCAGAAATTCTTAAAGTCGCAATACCTAATACTTATTAAATGTTTGCTCTCTTCCTGATATCCTAAATGCTTAACAACGTTTATCCCAATTAATCCTCCAACAACCCTGTGTGGGAGGCACTGTTATTTTACAGATGGGAAACTGAATCATTAAAGAAGTTAAGTCATCTGTTCAAAATCTCAGAGCTAATAAATTAAAGAACCAAGATTCAAACTAACACATTCTGACTCAATGACCCTCTTCTTAATGAATTGTGTGTAAGATTTATACTTTATTAATGCTTAAAACATAATCCTCAAGTATAGACCAAAGATCTTTGTTAACAAGGTTAGGAAAAGTATACTTTCAAATAAAGAAAAACAAATTTTGGAAAGTAGGTTACTTTCCCAGTACATTAACCAGTTGCTATCAGGTAGATGTTAAATGTCTCCAAAGACCCAGGTACTAAAAGTTTGGTTCCCAGGGTAGTATGATTGGTAAGTAATGGAATCTCTAAGAGGTGGGGCCTAATGGGAGGTCTTTGATCATTGGGGGCATGCCCTCTGAAGATAGAATATTACCGCTCCTCACTCTCCTTTGCTTCTAGCCATGAGGTAAACAGTTTTGTTCCACCACGTGGTCCCACCATGAGTACTTACTATTGCCTCACAAAAGGCCCAAAGCAATGGACCCAACCAATTGTCTACCATAAGCTCCAATCATGTGAGCCGAAATATACCTTTTCCCTTTATAATTCAATTATCCTAGATGTTATGGTGATGGAAAGCTGATTAACAGATGAACAGGGTGAATAAAATAAAACTTGTTTCCCTTGTTTCCAATAAGCCCTGTCTACCATAAGTCTTCCATTTTTCAGAAATTATGTTAAGTTCTGTGTCACAGTCCCTAATTTGAAAGGATTCATGATGTATTAAAAGAGAAAAGAGGTTCAATGATTTTGATCCAATAAGGTTAATACTTTACTAAACCTGTAAACAAGGTGTTATGGGGAACTGAATAAAAATAGAAAAATGAAGCTTACCTCAGTCTGAGAAAGTAGCACCGTGACTGTTTCTTAATGGAGCAAAAGACCATCCAAAGTACTGGCAAAGGGAGAACCAAAAACAAGCCTGCAGATGCATGTGCTCCTCACAGAATGGTAGTAATTCTTCTAAGTAAAAAGTTAGGCATAGAGCAGTAACAAAATGGAAACTTTGAAAACAGCAAAGAGTCAAGTGGCCATGCACTTTATGAAGCTGATAGTAATCTGTGGAGCCCTGGGATATCATCCAGTGATTTTTAAGCAGGAACGTGACATAGTCACATTTGCCCTTTCAAAAATCACTTGGGCAGCAAAGGGGAATGAACATTTGAAGAGGACAGGGAGGAAACTTGGTCAGACATTTATTGTAATGATCCATACAAGAAAGGATAAGTTCTGAACAAGGACATTGGCAGTGGAGATAAGAAGTTCCCTGTCTCTAAACAGATGTTTCTTACCTGAGTTATTTCCTAAAATTTACAATGCCATATACCTCACCATCCAAAGTACTTATGCACACTTACAAATATGTTTCTCTTCAGTCAAATATTCAGCATTTCTGTGATTGCCCTTGGAATTTATGATAGAAAGTCTAGATTTTTCTCTAAAAATCCCAATCACACCAGCCTTTCTTAGGAGGTGTTAAAGAATTTAATAGTGGGTAAGGCTTAAGGTTGTTCAAAGAATATCAAGGAATCAGCAACAACCTTCATCTCTCCCCACCCTCACTCCCACCCCCCCCTACACACATGCCATGATCATGAAAAAGAAAAAATATATATATATATATTTAGTGATAGTTAAAGCACTAAGTCAGATTGTTCAGGACCATCCCAATAGATAGGGACCATAGCAATAAGATTTTGCAGTGGGGAAGAGAGATTGAGCTCTACTCTGAACACATCATGGGCAAATAGAAATTTATAGCCAAAGAGTAGGTGGGGCCAGTGGATGGGAAATTACTAAGAAAAGAACCAGGGGTAAGGGAGATACTGACTAAACTGACCTAAAGGATTCTTGCTTAAGACATGCCAAGCCAAACTGATCAGATATTCAAGGTAATCAGTTATTAATGGGGGAAGGGTTGATAAATGACTTAGCAGAGCTTTTTGCTCAAATTGGATTTTAGAAGGAAGTGTGCAAATGGGCCTACAAGATGGTTCAGGAGGCTAAACTAACATTTAGACAAGCAAAGAAACTTTGTCACCTATGGCGGACCTTTAATAATGTTTATTAAATAAATTATATATAATTTAAGGTCTTCTTCCTAGAAGTTCTCAATAATGTTTCTTCTAAATCCTTCACATTATAATCTTCTTTTGTATTGTTTTGGCCTTCTTTTGTATAATTTATTCAAATTTTAGAAGTCACACATACATTTACCTCTTCAGATTTTAGCTTTTTTCCAGCAATTTAATTTTAGACCCAAATTAAGAATTTTCACTTTACTTTTTTTTAGTAGGGATAGAACCCAGGGCACTTTACCACTGAGCTACATCCCAGTCCTTCTTATTTTTTATTTTGAGACAGGATCTCCCGAAGTTGCTTATGGGCTCACTAGATTGTGAGGCTAGCTTCAAACTTGCAGTCCTCCTGCCTCAGCCTCCAAACTTGTTGTAATTACAAGTATACACCACCACACCCTGCTTCAAATTTTCCATATTTTTACTTTTGAAAGCATAGCTTTTTTTAAAAAAAAGTGTAGTATCTCACTTTAAAGCTTAATGTTAATGTGTTTAAATATATTTGAGAGGAGAAATAAGCACTAAAACACAGGAACTACTTCAATTGGATATGACTACATAGCATTCTTTCTGTCTCTGAGAGCCCAAAATATATGAAAAATTTTGTCAAAGCCAATGCCTTCCCCAGATCTTTATGCACACATCATTTCCCTAAGGAGGACTTTTATAGCACGCCAGGCTAAGTAAGTTACCTCTGCTGGCGTGCCCTGTATTTCCTCTACCCTGACACTTCTCACCCTTAGGAAAACACTTATTTGATTATCATCCTTCTGTCCCCACTTGCCCTAGAAACAGAAGGCAGATTTGTTAGTAACATTTTTCATGACTACATTCCCAGCACCAAGAACCTACACCTAGGAAGTACTCAATAAATATCTGTGCAATATATGAGTTCATCTGTTCATTATTTTATAAGTCATTTGAGGTAGAAAAATAAATATAAGTTGTTGCCATTGAGGATGGAGGCTGTTCTAAATTGGAAGAAAAACTAACTTTTTTTCTACATAGTTTTTTCATTGTTTGGATTTAGGAATTATTTGCAGGGTTATTTTCATAATGTGAAAACTTTTTAATTAAAAATAAAAAAGATTTTAAAGTCAATAACAAATAGGTTTCTTCTTCTATTTAACAGACCTCTGAGAGAGAAAGCACAGTAGGAAAACAGAAAGAACACTTATTGATTCATAAATACTAAGACCCTCTTTACTTCTTAAATATAATTAGATATAATTGTTTAAAAAGAAAACATTTCTTTCTTAAAGATATTTCAGTTTTAGAACTATCCCAGCAGTCATTTCAATTCTCCAGTGCTCTTAAAATGGGCATGCATTTTGCATCGTTAAATGAAATAGGTGGGGGAAAATCAGTATTTTAAATAGCATCACCTCATTGAATTTCTTCCTAATATATTTTATCTATAATAATGATCAGAGCATCTCCATACCTGGTCAGCATCTAGGAACATTCTTCTCATTCCAACCAAAAGTGAGTGAATACTGATTAATATTTAATCAATGATTAGGATTTTAGGTACAAATGTTTTTTCTACATAGAAGTTTATAATTCTTTCACCACATATATATGGCACTCCCCCATTATACCCCTTATTAAGAACTCATTCTGTAAGAGCAGCAATTTGAACAGCAAGTAACAGAGAACCTATTCCAATAACTTTTAAATATAAGTAAATTTTGTTACTTCATATAAGCATAAATTGGAGGCAGAGGGTTTTCAAGGCTACATGACTGTGATTCTTTTCATACTTCTCTGCTCCCCTCAGTATCATGGCCATTCATCTCAAAACTCCAAAATGACTTTAAAAGCTCTACATCATACCCTTAGTCAGCAATATTCCAAAGGCTAAAAGAATATAATTCCCTTACTTCAACCCCTTTTCTTAAGAGAGAGGAAAACTTTCTCGGCATATACCAGCAGTATCTTCCCAGATGTGCCTATTCCTAAACAAATCTTTGGAAAAGGGGATTGAACTTCTAGGAATGCCCCTCATTCATCAGGATGATGCCTGCTCCATAAAATTCCTCCCCCTCCTCCTCCTCTTCCTGCCCCCAGACCACATGGTCGCCTTGCATCTGGAAATTTTCATGCGTCTGTTTGCAAAGAAGATGGGAGAAAAGGAAAATTGGAAGTTAATCACATATATCATTCCCATGAATAATTTTTCTTTGATTTGTCCATTCTAAGAAATATATTAATCATCATAACTATAAGGTATAACTTCACCCTGTGTAAGTACATATCTTAAGTAAGAGTAAAAAAGACCAGAGTGGTACACACCTGTAGTCCCAGCTATTCAGAAGGCTGAGGTAGGATGCTAGCTTGAGTCCAGGAGTCAAAACTCAGTCTGGTAATGTAGTAAGACCCCATTTCAAAAAGAGAGAGGGAGGGAGGGAGGGAGGAAGGGGGAGAGAGAGAGAGAGAGAGAGAGAGAGAGAGAGAGAGAGATGAATTTAAGTAGAGTTTTTAAAAAATTGGAAGTTTTTAAAATGGAGTTTTTACGATTCAATTTTAAGTTTAGCAATTCGAAAATTTGGGGAAAAATTGGGGAAAAGGCAGCTTAATTTTGGGGTTAAAAAAAAAAAAAAAAAAAAACCCCGTTGGAATTAAAAGGTAAAGCCAAACCATTGGGTCCTGGCTTTCATGAAGTTTATACTGCAATAGGGAAGATGAATAAAATGTTATCTAACAAATAGAAGCATAATCATATTTGAGATAAGTACCATGAAAGATAAAACTCTATGTACTAGCTAAGATGCAGAGGATTGTCACAGGAGAAGATGTATCTCCAAAGAAGGGTCCAAGGAGTTCTCAGAGAAAAGGGGGAACTTGACTCAGGACCACTGGGTTTCTTGACATACATTGATATACCTAGCCTAGTTCTCTCATTAGATCAGAAGCCAGCTTGTCACAAGTTATGAAGGATTCATTTCTGTTTTCTGTAAAAATATCAGGATGTCTGTATGGCCTGTCCATTAGTTGATGTTGTAAAGTTGATTGGAATGCCTGCCCGTGCCCTGAACTCACCCATGTCCGGTTTTCCCTGACCAGATAACAACCCTTTCCTAAACCTTAGTGACACCTCATAAATTCTGGCCTTCCCTGGCAGGATAACGACCCTCTCTGAGTCTCTAAGATCTCCATAAATTCTGATGCCCGGGCCAGCAAAAATGTAAACTTGTGTTATGCTCCTCAGAGTGTTGTTATCTGTAACCCCCCTTTGTGTAACTTTTTGGGCTATAAAACTGGGCTGCAAAGAAGCCTCGCCACTGTCCTTGGCTCCCCCGATTTTGATGGGCAAGGCAGCCCAGCCAGTCAAAATAATAAGCTTGCTTTAATTTGATTTTAATTGGAGTCAGTGGTCTTTTCTTGTGTCGTGGTCTAACAACATGATGGAAAATAATTTCAGCATGTGCCAGTCAAAGGAATAGACAGATTTATTTAGGAAAGTAGACTCACATTCAAGGAAGAATGAGAGCATTCTGGAGAAAGATGCCTTTGAGGGTAAAGCAAGGAATATGTACTCAGGGGAGAGAGTGGGCCATCTTGAAATTGAGAGACACAGTTTGGGGGTTTCTAGTTCTTCTTTTAAAGGAAACTTGGTAAAGGATGGTTATGGAAAGGTATATGAGAATATCAGTCTAGTGGTCTCAAGATGGGTTCTAGTAGTCTGGTCAGTCTCAGGATTCTCTGGTTGATGTGGTCTTCATTATCTGATCAATCAATAGTGCTGGAAAGTCCCCTATGATAGGTAATAGACATGAGCAGTGGAAACATGAGATTAAGGGGACAATCATATTAACTTGGCTTATTGTGCTGACCATCACATATATTCTTTTAAAAAGCAATCAACCTGCAGCCCTGCCTAGCTTAAAAGTCAACAGAATCTGTACATTCCTCAGCAAACAATCTGTTATCTTCAGCCTAAATGAGGGCCCCAAAGACTCCTATCTGCCAATAGTAATGCAAGTTACCCTAAGGGCAGAATTTGTTGACCCTTCCACAGACCAGATTCCAGAACTCAGGGAGATAGGAACTCAGGGAGACAGGATAATTCCTCCTAACCATAAAATCTATAAGAACAAGTTTCAATTAGAAACTCGAGCCAAAGTGATTCAGAGTTGCCTTGGATCTTAACCATATAGAGTGAAGACTTAGAAGTCTGATATAATCCTGCTGTTACTCAAACATCAAGAGGTGAACCTGGATGGGACTCTCTGGAAACTTCCCTGGCACCCTAAATGTAACTGGAGGGCAAGCCAGGTACAGTGATGCACGCCTGTAATCCCAGAGGCTCAGGAGGCTGAGACAGGAGGATTTCGAGTTCAAAGCCAGTCTCAGCAATGGAGGTGCTAAGCAATTCAGTGAGACCCTGTCTCTAAATAAAATGCAAAATAGGGCTGGGGATATGGCTCATTGGTTGAGTGCCCCTGAATTCAATCCCCAGTACCAAAAAATAAAATAATAAAATAAAATATTTCTTCCTCTATGTCTCCTTGCAACCTATTTCTTATTTCTTCTATCCTACCTCAGAAGCACGTAAATTCAGTGATCAGGTATTATGGTTTAGATACAAGGTATCCCCTAGCAGCCTTAATTGATGCATTGATCCAGTTGAATGGATTAACTGGATGTAGGCTAGTAGGGTGTGAATGGAGGTGGTGGGTCCCTAGGTGTATGCATTTGGGATATATATTGTGTCCCTGGTGAGCAGAGTCCTTTCTCTGCTTCATTGTTGAATGTTTTAAACTGCTTTCCTCTGCCACACCCTTCCACCATGATGCTCTTCTTCACCTCGAGCCCAGAGCTATGGATTTGGCCATCTAGGGACTGAGACTTCTGAAACCATGAGCCCCAAATAAACTTTTCCTCCTCAATGTTGTTCTTGTCAGGTCTTTTAGTCTGAGAAAAAAAAAAAAAAAAGCTGAAAAATCTAACATTAAGCCTGAAAGATGAGGAGAAAGTAGGGGTGGAGCACAGGCACCCTGGGCAGAAGGAAAATATGGGAGGTCTAAGGACAGTACAGAGGCCATAAGGGACACTTTCTCTGCCTCAAAAGAAGAAAGCAAGAATGGCTCTAGGTGCAGATCAGTGGCAACCAGTTGAGAGGCTCCCTTCCAATAGGTTCTGTATAAAATAAGATACTGGTTGCTTCACCTTAATCTATTGCCACTGAAAGAAGCTGAAAACAAACCCGTTAAAAAGAAAAGCACAAGCTCCTGTGGTAGTCACAGGATGAAAAGTGCTGTTGGAAACCAGGGCAGCCCTCAGGACCTCAGGGACTAGAACTAGGAATCAGGGCTCTCTCAGGCTTGCCTGAACACTGGGCATCAGCTTCACTCTCAGGTGTCTCCTTGTGAAGTATGACATTGCTGTGGGCAGCTCTGCAGGCAGAAGTTTACAATCCCAGGAAAGAGAAAATAGATGATTCCCTATCACTTGATCCATCCAAAATAAAATAATAGCAGCTGAGCACATCCCTGAGTCAATCACTGTAGCCAGGAGAAGGGTGTGAGAGCCACAGACCAGTCGGGATGGCGCATGGCATTTTGCCAGAAGGAGTGGTTGAGAGGTGACACCAGGGAGCCATTAAGATGATGATAATTAACTTATAATTGCTGTGACTGGATGATGCTGGATTGAAACAGGCTGTGTATTGAGTTGTATATGGACCCTGCTGTCCGGCAATAGGGCGGCTCCGGGAATAGGGCGCCTGCTACTTTGGAGTTCCCGTGGAGTTTGAGAGGAGCCCGGTGGAGGGTGAGAGAGTTCCCGGGAATCACGCCAGGAGTTCGGGTGAGAGTTCAGGCAATAAAGGAGTTCCTGTTTGAACCTAAAAGTGTCTCGTGGCGGCTTGGTTATTTTGTGCCCAGCCAGACTGCGGCAGAAGGGAAGCACTATTTGTGACTTACTGTGTCACACTAGTGGGGTTCTTCATCCAAAAGGAAGGAGAAGGGCATGGAGCAAAAACAATAGTCACCATACTCAAACAATTCAAAAAATTAACTCATGTGGCTGACACTGGCTAAATCCACAGTGTATTTTAAAAAAAAAAAAATCCTTTACAATTAATTTATACAAATAAATTCCAAAAATCCTCTATAATTCCAGTACTAAAGTTCTCATTCAATTCACAAAGGAAGAATCAATAAAGCCTTAAGCCACTTGAAGAAAAGGTTTTCCACATCTATTTGGAATCTGTTCTTTCATTATGCTGCTTCTGCAATGCTAACATACCTCATTCTGTGTTCCAGTTTATCCCATAAAGTCCCACAATTAACTTTATTAGAAGTTTACTTCTATCTAAAAATGTTAAAATTCCACACTTTTTTTTTTACTCTATATTAGCCACTCCACAAATGTTTGCAAATCTGAAAAAGGAGGAAAGTATACTTAAAGTCACTGCAATGATCATCCTTGATCTTGTCACAAAGCACATAATTCACTCTTATTTTTGATGTAAAGTAGTAATAGTTTTTCTAATAGAAAAAGACTTCATGGATAACTATAAAATCCAATTTCAATTCAGATAGCACCACCTGCAGAGCTATTTTGAAATGTTGCAATTCAAAAAAAAAACAAAGCAAGCATAGCATTTACTTACTTAGAAGAGGAGAAAACAGAACTAAGGGGTCAAGTTCTCATTTGTTATGTTTTCCTCCAGTCCTGCCATCATACACTGCCTTGCAATCTTCTATAATTTCCAGAAAATTCCAAAGTCTAGGGCTTCAAGATTCCAATTGCATTCAAAAAACTTAGCATAAAATTGAACACCAGAATATAAAAGTATTATAATATTTTACTATTTATCCTCTTAAGCAGCATGACTTTCTTTAAAAGAATGATTTATGCCTTCGGAGAGATGTCAAACAAAACTTCACCAATACAGAGAGCATGTATCTACAACAGAAAAAAGGAAAAAAAAAAATCTTGCTTACTAAATTTTGCGATTTCACCAACTCTATACCGTCTCATATAAGTGTTAAATGTTTTGGTTAAAGGAAGTAGTTTTGGTTGTTCTCTGCAGTACATTAAAAATGGTTCCCTATACCTTTAACTGTTAATTAGCTCAAGTATTTGGTTCAGAAACCACAGCCCTGTGTAGTGTGACCTCACTGGTATGGCATCTGGGCAATTATCTTTGAGATAATGAGCCTTTTCATCCATAACAGAACAACAACCTCTCACTTGGATTGCAAAAGATCAGAACCAATCTGCTGCACACCAGGGTGCCTGCCATCCCCTTTGTAACGTACCTTATTTTCAAACTAACCTTTCACATTCCGAATTAATTAAGGTGTTTTCAGATTAAAAATTAATGAATTCACGTTAGCATCATTTTGGAGGATAATAGGCACAAAAATATCATCCAAGCAATGTTTTGGATCCTAATACCACAGGCTAAATGGGAAGGAAAACTGCATCACAAAATTTTCTGACCTGTCATAGCTCAACCAGATCCTGATTGGAGTTACTTGGAAAAACAATGCCTCAGGAAAAATTCAGTGATGCAGTGTGGTACATGTTCTCTTAGCATTTTTATATATATGCTAATTTCACTCAAAAATTAATTTGAAGGTCACCAAGTTTTCAATCAGTAATGAGGTCCCTAACTTCTACCATCAATGCCTCCTTTTTATTCATTTCTGCCTTGCTATCTTTCCTATTCTTCAAGACTAAATTTGTCCCAAGTGCTCATGCAAAACAAAATGAACATGGAACCCCTTCCTTAAAAGGATTTTAAGGGAGAAAAGATTTCTCACCCCTCACTATGTTCATTATCTGAGACCAGTATAACAAAAGACAGACTAACAAGAAAAAAGAATACTTATTTATTTAATGTAAGTTTTATCTGACTGGGGAGAGACTTCCTAAGGAATAAAGATCCTAAGAATCAAGGAAATCTGTGTATTTTTTAAAAACGGTTAATGCCTGGATACACGGACATAAATAACTTAAATAACATAAAGCTTAAGTAGTTTTCCAGGTAAATCATCCAGAATCCACTCAAAGGTGGTTTGAAAGTGGCTTTTTGATAATGGACTTATACAGAATAAGCCTGACACCAACACACATTTTTACATCATGAGCTCCAGGCCACCCACTCAGAGTAGCAGAGCATAACTCCCCTCCTCCAGAAGAAACATGCAACCTGTGAAGAGGCATGACCATTCATGCCTTCAGAGAAGAGCCCTGAAATTCCCATCTCACCATCCAATCAGCAAACAGCTTCTCCTCTCTCCTTTCCTATAAATGTCCCAAACCCAACCAGTGGTGGAGACAGATTTGAACAAGACTTCTGTTTCTTTGACAGTCAGCCTTCAATAAAAGCTTTTTATTAAAAAAAAAAAAAGTTGTATTAATGGTACTAATGGCTTCTATGAATGGGAGGCAAAGAGTCCTTGCTCTCTATTACAGATGTGTAATTGGACAAAGACCAGACAATTTGATGCCAATGAACTCGGGAAAGCAGGAGAACAAGGCCTGTTGTTTTGGATTCTTCTTCTTGCTGTTTCTCTGCGTTTGGGTATAAAGATGTTCCTCTCCTCCATATATACATAGGATCCTTCTAGAATGAAGTTTATTTAACCTTTTTTTAGAGGAAGATCAGGGAATCCTTCTGTCACTGGAACAGGTCCCAAGAGGTCTCGAAGAGGGGCACATCAACTCAGGACAATAATGATCCTTGACAAATACTATGGAAAAAATTCCAAGACATTCACACAAAGGCACCAGCAGAGACTTATTCAGAAAAGGAAGGGTGAAACAAAGAGACAGCAGGTTATCTCAGGATTGAGACATGTTTCTAGGGCCCCAGGCTCTTCTTATAAGAAATTTGGGGAGGGGTTGGCATGGGAAGGCATGTGGGAATATCAGTCTGGTGATCACAAGATGGTTTATGGTGATCTGACTGTTCTCAGGATCTTTAGGTGGATGTTATCTTTATTATCTGATCAACAGATAATGTTTAGAATGTATCTTATAGGTTTCTTAAAATAGCCTCTCTCTCTTTGCTTAATATATTTTTAATATGAATGTGTTAGTACATTGCACAAGGTAATATTCGTACAGAAACTTTAAGATTTTTAGATTTTAGTTCAGTGTAGTGGTGCATGCTTGTAATTCCATCTATGCAGGAGGGTAAGTCAGGAAAATCTCAAGTTCAAGGCCAGTCTGGGCAAAAATTAATATATATATATAAATATACATATTAATATATATACATATTTATACATATATGTATATATGCAAAAAATTAATATATAAATATATATACACACGCATATGTATATATAAATATATACACACATATATACATATATGTATACAAAACACATAATATAATTATATGTATTTTATATATATGTATTTACATATATAGAATGTAGCTTAGTGGTATAGTACCCCTGGGTTTGATTTCTAGTAATAATAATAATAATACAATAAAGATAATGAAAGAAAAATTATAGATTTCTTAAAAATTTGGGAATGGCAGGCCTAGGAGAAAAGTCATCCTTGGAGAGAAAAGCTATGAGGAACTTTAGCACAATATTTTTAGATTAAAGTTATAGTCTGCTTTTCCTTACTTTTATCTCACTTTTATTGCCCCCTCAGGGGAGAGCAGGAAGGGAAGGTGAGAGAGACCTTCCTTGCTCTTGCTCTTGTCCCAAATGCTAACGTGCCATACATTGGGGTAGTACACGTTCTGAACCCCAGCAGGGTCAATCACTTCCTGAAAATCTACTGGAAACACATTTTTCTATAAGGCTATCTACCTGAGGTAGCTTGATATGGACAGATGCCATCTAGAAATATCTAAACTCTTTAATGTCACCTTGAAATAACATAGCAGTCAGCCCCATTCCCTCGCTTGTTTATGCTTGGCTTTCCTTAGTAATAAGGGTTGGGTGCCAGGAAAGCTGATGTTGTTCACTTTGTCATCTCTCCTGTGTCTTAGTCAAGTTTCTTCTAATGGTGAGAAACAGAAATCCACTCAAAGTAGCTTAATCGCGAAGGAGGAATTTTTCATAAGAATTGGTTGTATCCAAACTTCATGAAAAACTAGATCAAAGGCCTGGAAATGTAACAGTAAGCAAAGTTAGTCTCTCCCTCTCTCTCTCCACGCCCTCTCATCCCCACCCTTTTCTCTCATTAGTCTCTTTTTTCCAGTTATTTAGCTTTTCTTTTAAGAGTGACTCTGATTGTACCACTATAGTTTGCTATGCACCAGGGATCTACATTGATTTGAAAATGAGAACAATGACAAAATATTGATTGTTGTCCATACCTATGTCCAGGGAGGTAGGAATTAATTCTCTGAATATGGTGTTTTTCACCATGGCCATGAAACATCAAAATAAGCCTTCCACCTCCACATGCACATCACACTGCCCAGAACGGACTTTGGCAAAACACACTGGCATTCATCCCTAGAAGATTCAGCATAAATGATGAAAATTCAGTTATGCCAATAATCAAACCCGTGACAAATGATACATCTTTATTTCACCCTGGAAGATTTTTTTCCCCTGCACTCATACCAGAAAAATATCTAGCACTGACTTCCCCACCAATGAACCTTAAATCTCCTCAGGAAGGAAAACAGAAATAAAGAATGAAGAGAACATTTTCCTCTTTCCACCCTGAAATGGGCATGTTGCTATTAGTCTCCTAGATCAAGTGGGGAATTAGGACACAAATTCAACTGGAATAATGATAATGCATCTTAAAAATCACACCTAAAAATCTGGCTGGTTAAGTCACATAAAACTCAAATAACTCCTTTGCCCTTTCAAGAAAATGTGTTTCTGTCATCAGCTAATTTAATAAAAGGTTTTTGCTCACATTAGAAGTTATTTATGTGCTTATTTTACATGCAGCATAAAGAACATGTGTAATATAAAATAACTAGAAAATGTGAAGAGTTGATTAACATTAAATTTAAGAAGAGCTTTGGAATTTAGATTTCTTTTTAATACACTAGATATAGAGATTTTACTCCATTTCTTCTTTTCTAATGGTAAGCTTTTGCTCTTGGCTATTATTTTTAGACAGTCACATTGAACACTGTGAGGACTATAACTTGGTATTTTAAGGAACTTTTCCTTTGAAGAGGTCAAAAAGAAGGAATTAAATGCTTTACTCACATACATGAAGCTGGTAGCAAAGGAAATATACACACTAAAGTATCAAGAAATTCAAGATCTATAGCTGAAAGCTGTGTGCACACGATGCTGACAGCTGAACTGTATCTTTTTTATAGATGATATCAGGCTTTTTCTATAAGGCAACTCTAGGTTTCGCAGAGTACAATGGGATCTTTGCAATATTAAGTCAGACATACTTCATTCTGCTACATTTCTACCATAGAAAGTATAGCCCAATTATTCCTGTTCTCCCTCCTACATTTCTCCAAACTGAACTTGAGCTTTGAAATCCATTTCACTTGTGAATAATTTCAAAATGTAGAACCACATGGCTATGGGTAAAAAAATCATGGTGCATAGACCTTACACTATAAAGTTAATACCTATGGTTAATGAATGAAAAATACTATACTTAGATTTCCTGGCCTAAGTATAATGCTCACTAGGAGTTTATAAATCATTACTTACCAATTAGTAGACACGGAGATGATGTTAGTGTTTTGAATAAGCCACAAAGTCACCCTCCAGTTTCTTCCACTTTTGAGGAAGCTTAGCATAACCATGGACTTATGCCTAAAGACATCTCAACTCTACCTGCTTCTCTCTCCCCACTGCCAGCATCTAATCCAAACCCCACCCCACCCCCCCACCC